>NW_025209545.1:4074-13342 GCF_004010195.1 Chiloscyllium plagiosum
ACTATAGTGCATTGTAGCCTCGTGCAGCAGATGACTATAGTGCATTGTAGCCTCGGGCAGCAGATGACTATAGTGCATTGTAGATTTGTGCAGCATATAACTATAGTGCTTTGTAGCCTCGTGCAGCAGATGACTATAGTGCATTGTAGATTCGTGCAGCAGATGACTATAGTGCATTGTAGATTCGTGCAGCAGATAATTATACTGCATTATGGCTGAATACAATAGTTAGCTGTAGTTCCTCAGAGCCAAGAAAAACAAAAAAATTATATTTAAAGGGAATGCCAAGCTGGTCAAATCTATGTAGTGCATTGTAGTTTATTGTCATGGTAGATTAAAATAACTAAAGTGCATTGAAGTTGAGCGTGGCAGATAACATTTGTGTGTCATAGGCTGGTGCAGCAGATTACTTTGGTATATTGTAGCTGTATATTGCTGTTGTTTTTGTGGTATTGCTGAGTTGAGCAGTGTTGAGCAGCAGCATCATTAGCTGAGGATTCGAGCTGTTTAGGTCAGGTGTACGGCTGCATGTCAAATTTCTATCATCACCAGAAAAGCAACTGTTGTGCAAAGTATCAATATTTATCTCTTACATTTGGAAGGATTTTGTTGTTTTTGAATCCCTGCTGTACAGTCACCAAAATATTAATGTGCTGATGATATTGAGTCGCTCCTGAATATTTGAAGTTGCTGTTGCAAAAATGGATACGCTCCACACTTTGCCATACAAATATTTGGTGACTCTCAAATGTTGGATCATCTCCATCTGCTTACCGTGGTTGAGAAAGCAGTCTTTAATAAGTCTATGCACCTCTTAGTCTCGGGATTTATTTAGATACTTGAAGTTGAATGAGGAGATGGCTGTTATAAGAAAGATATCTTTTAAAAAGAACTTTATCTCTTTGTTACTGTTTATTAAGCCATGCAACATTGATTTACCCTTTAGCAGAGTTTATGTTTTGAACATAATGTTTAGAGGAGAATATTTTCACAATATTGAGTATATATTGTCTGCGCATGCTGTTGTAAATGACTGTGACATTGTTTGCCTGGGAAATTTCTTGTTAAAGTGGCTACAATTGCTTTTTGTTTTCATCTTTGTGCTACCAGTAATTGGCAAGCTTTTCGGAACTTCAGTTCCAGTGCTGTTATGGATCCTGTTGTAAATCCCTGTCATGTCAGAGAGTACTATATCATCCTCAGCGCAACAATCACTCAAACAGCTTTTGAGAGAGAAAACCAACGTCCACTTGTGTGCATTTCTAACAAAATCTGTTTGGTTGGTTTCCAATGTTTACTTAAAGAAAAATTGAAAGGAAAGAGGCATATAACTTTGAAGCAGTGTTTCTCTCAACAGGAGGCACTACAAGTGCGTGTATGTGAGAGAGGTATCTGCAATAATTATAAGTTTGACGTTGTTTTTATTTTGTTAAATCTTAGACGGCATATTAAACTGAAAGAGAGAGCCAGTGTCAAAGGTTTTCCCTCCCTAGTCCTGGAATGCATTCCTAAGCACTCAACTGAATCTGAGACTTTCGTACACACACCTGCGTCCCAACAGCACCCAAAAAAGACATAAGTTACAGGGCAGAACTTAGTGAAACGTAAGGGGAGTCACTTGCTAAACAGAGTGACAATGGCAATTTGTTGGGCGTGGGAATTTACTGTCAAACTCGAAAAGTAGGTCAGAGCTCACATGATTATCGACCTGAAACCTCAGCGAGTTTACGAATCCGAAGCAAAGCAGTGGTGGTGGGCTGTCAGTCTCCCCCAGTGAGTGGGTGGGTGGGGAAAGTCAGATATAAGGTATGAAATAACTTAAACTGACAGGCAACGGTCAATAAGTAAACGTGCCAATAGTCAGTTGAAGTGAACAAGTAGAGAAACCAACATGGACGAGATCAGAGCTGTATTCAATAAAAATCTGGCGTACATAAATAATGAATAAATTATGAGAGTAAAGGGGATTGTAACTTGTAAACATGTACGTGTGTATTATATATCTGTAGAAAATAGGAAGAATTGAAATCCATTACCTGCAATCCCTATGTCAGGTGGTAATTTCAGGATGTGTTTCCTGGGTGACTGCTGCTATAAAGTTTCTCCAGTCAGCTTTAGCCTAAGCTCAAGGTTCTGTTGATCTTAAAGAGCGGGTGACCATTGTACAGGCGTATGGTGCTGAACACTGGACAGGATAACAATGCCTGGGAGGGGGAGCATATCCACAACACGATGGAGTGAGTGACAGCCTGAGGCAGGCGCAGAAAAGCATGGGGACAGGGACTGACAATGCTGCAGCCTCCGCGGGTCTTGCACGGCGTTTGCTCACCTGGCGCAGGGATACTTGAAGGAGACACAGCCAAATTCATGGTCTGTGTTGAAATCAGTGAAATAGCAAAGATAAAGGTTGAGGTCATGGACACAGCGAAGGGGCAGCTGTAACTCTCAGAAATGTCTGAGTCAGGGGTTGGAATGGTGATAAATAATTGATTCTTAGAGCGGGAGCTTGCACTTATGTCTGATCGAACAGAGACCTGTTTAAATGCTGGCAGGGAATCTATTTACTGTACTTTATCTAGTTACTAGTTTAGGTTGGTGTAGACAGGGTAGTTTTTATTGGTACAATGGGAATATATTGATGAAATGCATTTATATTGAGACATTTGGCAATATTGCATTTGAGTATTGCTGAAGCAAGTAACATCTTGTCAGGACTTTTCTTGTTGGCTCCTCAGGCCAGTTCACCAGAATACCCCACAGGTTTTCAAAGGGAAACCGCCTTCCTCCATGGTATTGCCTCGATCTATCAGAGGCCACTTCCAGCAAGTCAGCACTTTCCTCTCATGCTGTATCGTTGTGGCTTTCCATCTTGAAATGGTATTGTTTTGAACTGTACCCGATGGATGCAAAATGGAAAACGTTGATACAGTTTGTCTCTTGTCAGCATTACAACTCTTACATTGTTTTAAATTAATTCCCACACAAACCTTGTTAGGATGCATTCAGAGAGAGCTGGGCGATTGATCATAGGAATTAAGGGTGAGGTTAAGCAGTGCTTCAACTGGGTATTTAAACTTATAATTCTTCCATCTGAATAGAAGCTCACTTATCACAGCTGTCTGTCCCAGTCCCATTTGACAGATGTTTGTTGGCAAGTGTGCTCGCTGGTACGGTTAGTTTCAACCGGACGTGATGTGAGGTTGACAAGGTAAGGATGAAGGGAGTGCTTTGGGCAAAATATCAAAGAGGAAGGCATTCAGGGTAATTCTGCCAAGGTTGGCTTGTCAAAGTACAAAGGGGCAGTGTATATGTGGAGGATAACATGATTTAACTCCCATCTTTGGAAGATGAGAAGTATCGAGGAATAGGATGAAAATAGGGTACCCACTGACAGACCAGCTCCTCAGAGAGAGAGAGGACATGATGAAAGTCATTATTTTTTGATACAGCAAATAATTAAGCATGTGATTGGGGTTAATGGAGTTGACAATAAAGTGGGTACATTTAGGGCTCTTATGGTGCACTGGTAGTATCCCTACCTATGGACCCGGAGGCCTAGGTTCAAGGCTTGATCCAGAGGTGTGTCATAACATCCCTGGGCAAGTTGATTAGGAACTATTTTCTCAAAAACTGAACTTCCGCGATCCTCTATGCTAGAAAGTTCCAAAGGCTCCCAACCCTCTGAGTTAAAAATAACAATAAAAATAAAGAGGGACCATGTGGAAAGTAGTGTGTGGAAGGAGTTGTAGACTGAGTCATGAATCAACGCTATTCAGATAGAAAGTCCCTTTGGTTTCTGTCTCATCAGATGGCTTGGATCCAGGTTGGCAGCTTTGTAAATAAAGGAAACTAAGCAGTACAGCATGTTACTAAACTCAACTGATGCTCAACTGTCCTCTGGGCAACTAGGGATGGACAATAAATGCAACAAAAACAAAATGGTGTACCTCTGAGGTGTATTATGGTGGCGGTGGAAACAGCTGCTGACGTCCTGACAGGGAAATACTTTGGACTGACTTTGTCTGCATTTGGGAGACTCTGAGGGCTTTGTCAGAGACTATTGCCCCCGTCTCCAATGCAGTGGTGGAGTGAGCCGCTGGGAGGTGAGGCAGCCTGTCCAGGACTGGCCGAGGGGAGGTGGCTGATGCCCAAGCAATGGGTGTTCCCATTGCCACGTTCATGTCCTTCACTCTGACCATGACAGACACCCTCAGTTACTCCCCTGGACCACGCACCCAGCGGTCACTGACTGAGCCTGCATTTATTGTCCATCCCTCATTGCCCAGAGGGCAGTCCACCACATTGCTGTGGGTCTGGAATCATATGTAGGCCAGACCAGGTAAGGATGGCAGATTCCTTTCCTAAAGGACAGTAGTGAACCAGATGGGTTGTTCTGACAAACAGCAATGATTTTGTGGTCATCACTGGACTCGGATGTTTTAAACATTAAGTGCAAACTCCACCATCAGCTGCGGCTGATTCAGAAGCCAGGTTTGCCGGATCGTTATCTGGTTCTCTGGGTGAGCAGCCCGGCCACAATCACACTAGGCCATCACCTCCCCGCCTAGCCCTGTTGTCACTGTCTGCTCATGCTGAATATATACCATGAGACTAAAGCTCAACTGAGTGTCTAACTGGGCGGCACGGTGGCACAGTGGTTAGCACTGCTGCCTCACAGCGCCAGAGACCCGGGTTCAATTCCCGCCTCAGGCGACTGACTGTGTGGAGTTTGCACGTTCTCCCCGTGTCTGCGTGGGTTTCCTCCGGGTGCTCCGGTTTCCTCCCACAGTCCAAAGATGTGCAGGGTCAGGTGAATTGGCCATGCTAAATTGCCCGTAGTGTTAGGTAAGGGGTAAATGTAGGGGTATGGGTGGGTTTCGCTTCGGCGGGTCGGTGTGGACTTGTTGGGCCGAAGGGCCTGTTTCCACACTGTAATCTAATCTAATCTAATCTAATCTAATCTGGACACCCCAAACTGACAGGACTTACCTTGGTGCACTGCTCCGGGCCTTCAAATGGTGCATTTTCTGAAGGCATGAGGTTCTCTGAGGAACCGAGTCTCACAGACATACCTCATGGACGTCCTGTCACATTGCTGCAGGCATGAAGAGAAAAGACAGGGATTGTGACAAAAGCACAATCATCAGCGCATTTCGAATTCACATCACTCACTCGGTGAGGAATCGAAGTGGACGTATGTTATCAGAAATGGTGTTAATTCTGTCCGTCCTGCCACTCTGCACTCTGACTGGGAGAGTGGCCCTCACAGCTCCCTCGACAGCAGTGGGTTCGATTGTTTCCCGTCTCTCCTTCGGAGCGAGACACCCTCAGATACTGCAGCACTCCCTCAGATGCTGCAGCATACCCTCAGATACTGCAGCATTCCCATAGGTACTGCAGCACTGTTTCACATACTGCAGGCCTCCCTCAGGTACTGCAGCACTCCCTCAGATACTGCATCACACCTTCAATTGCTGCAGTACTCAGTCAGATACTGCAGCACACCCTCACATATGGCAGCACTCCCTCAGGTACTGCAGCACTCCCTCAGATACTGCATCACACCTTCAATTGTTGCAGTACTCAGTCAGATACTGCAGCACACCCTCAAATATGGCAGCACTCCCTCAGGTACTGCAGCACACCCTCACTGCAGTGCTCCCTCAGATAATTCAGCACTCCCTCAGATACTGCCGCACTCCCTCAGATACTGCAGCACACCATCAGATACTGCAGCATAACCTGAGATACTGCAGCACACCCTCAGATTCTGCAGAACTCCCTCAGATAATGTAGCACTCTCTCAGATACTGCAGCACACCCTCAGATAATGCAGCACTCCCTCAGATACTGCAGCACTCCCTCAGGTATTGCAGCACACCGTCAGATACTGCAACACGTCCTCAGATACTGCAGCCCTCCCGCAGATACAGCAGCACTCCCTCAGATACTGCAACACTCCCTGAGTTACTGCACCACTCCCTCAGATACTGCAGCACTCCATCTGATACTGCAGCACATCCTCACATTCGGCAGCAGACCGTCAGTTACTGTACCCCTCACTCAGATACTGCAGCACACCCTTAGATACTGCAGCACACCCTCAGATACTCAGATACTGCAGCACTCCCTCAGGTACTGCAGCACATCCTCAGATACTACAGCACTCCCTCAGGACAGCGGCACACCCTCAGGCGCTGCAGCACTCCCTCAGATAGTGCAGCACACCCTCAGATACTGCAGCACTTCCACAGACACTGCAGCACTCCCTCAGATTTAGATTTAGATTTAGATTTAGATTTAGATTACATACAGTGTGGAAACAGACCCTTCGGCCCAACAAGTCCACACCGCCCCGCCGAAGAGCAACCCACCCATACCCCTACATTTACCCCTCACCTAACACTACAGGCAATTTAACATGGCCAATTCACCTGTCGTGCACATCTTTGGACTGTGGGAGGAAACCGGAGCACCCGGAGGAAACCCACGCAGACACGGGGAAAATGTGCAAACTCCACACAGACAGTCGCCTGAGTCGGGAACTGCAGGACAACCTCTGATTCTGCAGCACTCCCTCAGACTCAGCAGCACACACTCAGATACTGCAGCAAAACCTCTGATACTGCAGCACACCCCCAGATACTGCAGCACTTCCTCACATACTGCAGCACACCTCGGACACTGCAACAGTCCCTCAGACACTGCAGCACACCCTCAGGTACTGCAGCACTCCCTCAGATACTGCAGCACACCTTCAGATACTGCAGCACTCCCTCAGATACTGCAGCACTCCCTCAGGTACTGCAGCACTCCCTCAGATACTGCAGCACACCCTCAGACACTACACCACACCCTCAGGTACTGCAGCCCTCCCTCAGATTCTGCAGCCCTTCCTCAGATACTGCAGAACTCCCTCAGATAATTCAGCACTCCCACAGGTACTGCAGCACTCCCTCACATAATGCAGTTCTCCCTCAGATACTGCAGCACTCAGTCACATACTGCAACACTCCCTCAGATACTGCAGGACTCCCTCAGGTACTGCAACAATCCCTCAGATACTGCAGCACACCTCGGACACTGCAACAGTCCCTCAGATACTGCAGCACTCCCTCAGATACAGCAGCACTCGCTCAGATACTGCAGCACACCCTCAGATACAGCAGCACACCCTTAGATAATACATCACTCCCTCAGATACAGCAGCACTCCCTCCGATAACACAGCACTCCCTCAGATACAGCAGCACTCCCTCAGTTACAGCAGCACACCCGAAGATAATGCAGCACTCCCTCAGATACTGCAGCACACCATCAGATATTGCAGCATAAGCTCACATACAGCAGCACACCATCAGATACTGCAGCACACCCTCAGATACTGCAGCATTCCCTCAGATACTGCAGCACAACTTCAGATACTGCAGCACTCCCTCAGATGCTGCAGCACACCTCGGACACTGCAACAGTCCCTCAGATACTGCAGCACTCCCTCAGATACTGCAGCACACCCTCAGAGACTGCAGCACACCCTCAGAGACTGCAGCAATCACTCCAATACTGCAGCACACTCTTAGATAATGCCGCACATCGTCAGATTATACAGCACACCCTCAGATACTGCAGAACCCCCTCAGATATTGCAGCACACCCTCAGATACTGCAGCACACCCTCAGATATGGCAGCACTCCCTCAGGTACAGCAGCACACCCTTATGCAGCACTCCCTCAGATAATGCAGCACTCCCTCAGACACTGAAGCACACCCTCAGACACTGCAGCACTCCCTCAGATACTGCAGCACTCACTCAGATACTGCAGCACACCCTCAGATAATGCAGCACACCCTCAGACACTGCAGCACACCCTCAGACACTGCAGCACTCCCTCAGATACTGCAGCACACCCTCAGATACAGCAGCACTCCCTTAGGTACTGCGGCACACCCTCAGATAATACAGCACTCCCTCAGATACAGCAGCACACCCTCAGATAATACAGCACTCCCTCAGATACAGCAGCACTCCCTCAGATAATACAGCACTCCCTCAGATACAGCAGCAGTCCCTCAGATAATACAACACTCCCTCAGATACTGCAGCACCCCCACGGATAGTGCAGCACTCCCTCAGATACAGCAACACTCCCTCAGTTACAGCAGCACACCGTCAGATATTGCAGCAAAACCTCACATACAGCAGCACACCATCAGATACTGCAGCACACCCTCAGATACTGCAGCACTCCCTCAGAAACTGCAGCACTCGCTCAGATATGGCAGCGCACCCTCAGATACTGCAGCACAACCTCAGATACTGCAACACTCGCTCAGATACTGCAACAGTCCCTCAGATACTACAGCACAACCTCAGATACTGCAGTACTCCCTCAGATACTGCAGCATACCTTCAGATACTGCTGCGTTCCCTCAGATACTGCAGCACTCCCTCAGATATGGCAGCACTCCCTCAGGCACAGCAGCACACCCTTACTGCTGCAATCCCTCAGATAATGCAGCACTCCCTAAGATACTGCAGCACGCCCTCAACTGCTGCAGTACTCAGTCAAATACTGCAGCACACCCTCAGATATGGCAGCACTCCCTCAGATACTGCAGCACACCCTCAGATAATGCACCACTCCCTCAGATACTGCAGCACACCGTCAGATACTGCAGAAGTCCCTCAGATAATGCAGCACACCCTCAGATACTGCAGCACACCCCCAGATACTGCAGAAGTCCCTCAGAAATGCAGCACACCCTCAGATACTGCAGCACACCCCCAGATACTGCAGAATTCCCTCAGATATTGCAACACGCCCTCAGACACAGCAGCACTCCCTCAGATACTGTCGCACATCTTCAGACACTGCAGCCTTCCCTCAGGTACAGCAGCACACCCTCAGATACTGCAGCAAATCCTCACATTCTGCAGCACACCGTCAGTTATGCACCCCTCACTCAGATACTGCAGCACACCCTCAGATACTGCAGCACACCCTCAGATACGGCAGCACTCCCTCAGATACAGCAGCACTCCCTCAGATACAGCAGCACTCCCTCAGTTACAGCAGCACACACGAAGATAATGCAGCACTCCCTCAGATACTGCAGCACACCGTCAGATATTTCAGCATAACCTCACATACAGCAGCACACCATCAGATACTGCAGCACACCCTCAGATACTGCAGCACTCCCTCAGATACTGTAGCACTCACTCAGATACAGCAGCACACCCTCAGATACAGTAGCACTCCCTCAG
>NW_025209545.1:14142-16988 GCF_004010195.1 Chiloscyllium plagiosum
TCGCTCAGAAATGGCAGCACACCCTCAGATACTGCAACACTCCCTCAGATATGGCAGCACTCCCTCAGGTACAGCAGCACACCCTCAGACACTGCAGCACTCCCTCAGATACTGCAGCACGCCCTCAACTGCTGCAGTACTCAGTCAGACACTACAGCACACCCTCAGATATGGCAGCACTCCCTCAGATACTGCAGCACACCCCCAGATACTGCAGAAGTCCCTCAGATAATGCAGCACACGCTCAGATACTGCAGCACACCCTCAGATACTGCAGCACATCCTCAGATACTGCAGCACTCCCTCAGATACTGCAGCACACCCTCAGATAATGCAGCAATCTCTCAGATACTGCAGCACACCCCCAGGTACTGCAGAATTCCCTCAGATATTGCAACACGCCCTCAGACACAGCAGCAGTCCCTCAGATAGTGCAGCACTCCCTCAGATATTGCAGCACACCCTCAGATACTGCAGCACACCCTCAGATACTGCAGCACACCCTCAGATACTGCAGCACACCCACCGTTACTGCTGCACTCCCTCAGATACTGCAAGACACCAACAGATACTGCAGCACACCCTTAGATACTGCAACACTTCCTCAGGATAATGCAGCACATCCTCAGGTAGAGCAGCACTCCCTCAGATCCTGCAGCACGCCCCCAGATACTGCAGCACTCCTTCAGATACTGTGGCACTCCCTCAGACACTGCAGAATTCCCTCAGATACAGCAACACGCCCTCAGACAGAGCAGCACTCCCTCAGATAATGCCGCACGTCTTCAGATACTGCAGCACTCCCTCAGATACTGCTGCACTCCCTCAGATACTGCAGCACACCGTCAGATATTGCAGCATAACCTCAGATACTGCAGCACACCATCAGATACTGCAGCACACCCTCAGATACTGCAGCACTCCCTCAGATACTGCTGCACTCCCTCAGATACTGCAGCACACCGTCAGATACTGCAGCATAACCTCAGATACTGCAGCACTCCCTCACATACTGCAGCACTCACTCAGATACGGCAGCACACCCCCAGACAATGCAGAATTCCCTCAGATACTGCAATACGCCCTCAGGTACTGCAGCACAGCCTCCCATTCTGCAGCACACCATCAGTTATGCACCCTTCACTCAGATACTGCAGCACTCCTTCAGATACTGCAGCACACCCTCAGATACTGCAGCACACCGTCAGATACTGCAGCATTTCCTCAGATACTGCAGCACACCGTCAGATACTGCAGCACACCGTCAGATACTGCAGCATTTCCTCAGATACTGCAGCACACCCTCAGATACTGCAGCACTCCCTTAGGTACTGCGGCACACCCTCAGATAATACAGCACTCCCTCAGATACAGCAGCACACCCTCAGATAATACAGCACTCCCTCAGATACAGCAGCAGTCCCTCAGATAATACAGCACTCCCTCAGATACAGCTGCACACCCTCAGATAATACAGCACTCGCTCAGATACTGCAGCACACCCTCAGATACTGCAGTACTCCCTCAGATACAGCAGCACACCCTCAGATACTGCAGCACACCCTCAGATCCTGCAGTACACCCTCAGATACAGCAGCACTCCCTCAGTTACAGCAGCACACCCGAAGTTAATGCAGCACTCCCTCAGACACTGCCGCACTCCGTCAGATATTTCAGCATAACCTCACATACAGCAGCACACCCTCAGATACTGCAGCACACCCTCAGATACTGCAGCACTCGTTCAGATACGAAAGCACAACCTCAGATACAGCAGCACAACCTCAGATACTGCAGCACTCCCTCAGATACTGCAGCACACCTTCAGATACTGCAGCACTCCCTCAGATACTGCAACACGCCCTCAGATACTGCAGCACTCCCTCAGATACTGCAGAATTCCCTCAGATACTGCAGCACACCCTCAGACACTGCAGCACTCCCTCAGATACTGCAGCACACCTTCAGATACTGCAGCACTCCCTCAGATAAGGCAGCACATCCTTTGACACTGCAGAATTCCCTCAGATACTGCAACACGCCCTCAGATACTGCAGCACATCCTCACATTCTGCAGCACACCGTCAGTTATGCACCCCTCACTCAGATACTGCAGCACTCCTTCAGATACTGCAGCACACCCTCAGATACTGCTGCATTTCTTCAGATACTGCAACACTCCCTCAGATGCTGCAGCACATCCTGAGATGCCGCAGCACACCCACAGTTACTGCTGCACTCCCTCAGGCACTGCAGCACACCCTCAGATAGTGCGGTACTCCCTCAGGCACGGCAGCACTCCCTCATATAGTGCAGCACTCCCTCAGATACTGCAGCACACCCACAGTTACTGCTGCACTCCCTCAGATACTGCAGCACACTCTCAGATACTGCAACACTCCAAGAGATACTGCAGCACACCCTCAGACACTGCCGAACTCCATCAGATATTGCAGCACACCCTCAGATACTGCAACACTCCCTCAGGATAATGCAGCACATCCTCAGGTAGAGCAGCACACCCTCAGATACTGCAGCTCACCCCCAGATACTGCAGCACTCCTTCAGATACTGCGGCACTCCCTCAGATAATGCAGCACACCCTCAGATACTGCAGCACACCCCCAGACACTGCAGAATTCCCTCAGATACTGCAACACGGCCTCAGATACTGCAGAACAGCCTCCCATTCTGCAGCACACCGTCAGTTATGCACCCTTCACTCAGATACTGCAGCACTCCTTCAGATACTGCACCACACCCTCAGATAATGCAGTACATCCTCAGGTACTTCAGCATTATTCAGATACTGCAGCACACCCTCAGATACTGCAGCACTCCCTTAG
>NW_025209546.1:0-1804 GCF_004010195.1 Chiloscyllium plagiosum
TGAACTTAAAAATCACACAACACCAGGTTATAGTAAAACCAGGTGTTGTGTGATTTTTAACTTTGTACACCCCAGTCCAACACCGGCATCTCCCTATCATCCGTTTGTTTGGGAAGCCACAAACAAAGGAAATAGTTTGTCATTATCTACAATTTGTCCGAGTCTATGCAGAAATAATGCCTGAATTGTACGTTTCCACTTCACAACTAAATCCCTTAAGGCCACACATAACTCTTACAAATGTCTGCTCTACTCCCTCCAAGGCCAATATATACTTCCAAAGTTGTAGTGCATGGCTCTTTCCGCTCACAGTATTTCAAGTGAGATTTTAAAACAGGTTTTCTATAACTGCAGCAAAACGTCTGTGGCCTTAAAGAGTATGAGAATTTCACTGTCAGCACAGCATTTAATGCCCATTCCAGAGGGCAGTTAAGAGTCAACACATTGCTGGAGTCACATACAGCTCAGAACAGGTAAGTATGGCTGTTTACTTCCCTTATGGGCATTAGTGAAACTTTACTTATTGATCTCTCTACCTGAAAAATACTGAGGTAAAATGATTCATCAGCATGTTGACCAATTTTCTGTAGACACTGACAATATACCCGTAAGCTTCATTTCTGATTGATCTGATCGACTTGTTTATTGGGCCTCGTTTTACACTCTTAGTGAAACTAGTTTATTATCTTTGAAATACAAGACAGATAAATATCCAACTTTACAAAACCAGTGTTTCCCTGGAATTTCACGAGTAACGTTCCAGTTCTGAAGTGCCTATGCTCACACACTCGTTTAAAATCCTCGATTACATCTTGTCGAACGGGAGATCGGGCTGTTCTTCCTCCTCCCAAGGTTCCTCCTTATTTGTCCAGATATTCTCTGGAGTGTGTGGGGGATCTCTCTGGTGTGAGTGGCTTCTTTTGGCGATGATGTGGAGGTGCTGGTTTGGACTTGCGTGGACAAGGTTGGAAATCACACAACATCAGGTTATTGGACAATTTATTTGAAACCACATGATTTCGTGCGATTTCTGACCTTCTTTGAGCTAGTTAATCAGGTCATTTGCACATTCATTAGCTTAGCAATATTCGAATATAACAACGTAATTAGCATAATTTAAATTCAGTTTCTATTTCAGGAAGGATGTTACATAAGACAGTTTTTGCTATTTTAAGTTACCCTTTTTAATAGACCCATCTCAAAAATAGTTCATCTGAAAATCAGATCGTGGTCCACCCCAAATATTGTGACCATGTCTCATCAACAACCCATTCAATGGGCAATCAAGGTGAAGGCTTGTATATCAGTCTGGCTTGATTGAATTTGTCAATGAATGCTGCGAGCTTCCTGCTTTCATGTCTCAGTTCAACTGTCTTATTAACACTGGGTCAATGTAATCAATCAAGATTATGGGATTGTGTACCTGGACCTACCACACCTACTCCATTACCAACACCAGGATTCCTGATCCAGGTTCACAACGCTGCTGCTATAGACACCACTGAAGGCGCCTTCCCCCACCGTCACCGCCACAAGGAACAGAAGACCAAGATGAAGACGAGAGAGAAAAGAAGAAAGAAGTTGCGACCAGCCTGATGATCAGAAGCGAATGGACTCAGGAGTCTAAAGACTGTCTTCGCAGCCACCAGCGCCAGCTGAAAAAGAAAATTCACGTTGAAGAGGACAAGGGAGATTGCCAAGCACCCGAGTGTTTCACCTGTGGATTGAAACTGGAGAGGCTGGATTTGATTTCAGATAATCCCCTGATGTCATGTTAGTGTTCTTCTCTGACCACTGCCTCCTG
>NW_025209546.1:15850-16989 GCF_004010195.1 Chiloscyllium plagiosum
AGTCCCTCCTCCCTACCTTTTATCTTAGCCTGCTGGACAAACTTTCCTCATTCCTGAAGAAGGGCTTATGCCCGAAACGTCGATTCTCCTGTTCCCTGGATGCTGCCTGACCTGCTGCGCTTCTCCAGCAACACATTTTCAGCTCTGATCTCCAGCATCTGCAGACCTCACTTTCTCCCCAACACTTTGTAGTTTGTCAGGGACAGAAAGGTCTCGACCCAGAGCTCTGTATACTTTGTCCACTTACTGCTAATATAAACTAAGAGTGTGAGACTGAATATCTTCTCCTATTGCTTCATTTAAAGAACACGCAGGACTGGGCTCACACATAGAAGAAAGTAAGCTGGTAGATTGAGCCAAAGTCCTACACTATTTATCCTATCCATGCCCCTCATAATTTTGAAAACACCAATAAGGTCACCCCTTAGCCTCCGACGATACTATGAAAACAGCCCCAGCCTATTTAGACTCTCCCTTTGGCTCAAATCCTCCATCCCTGGCAATATCCTTGTAAATTTTTTCTGAACCCTTTCAAGTTTTACAACATCTTTCCAACAGCAAGGAGATAAAAATTGTACACAATATTCCAACACTGGCCTAACCAATGTCCTGTACAGCTGCAACATGACCTCCCAACCCCTGTGCTCAATACTCTGACCAATAAATGAAAGCATACCAAACGCCTTCTTCACTATCCTATCTACCTGTGACTTCACTTTCAAGGAGCTATGAACCTGCACTCCAAGGTCTCTTTGTTCAGCAATACTCCCGAGGACCTTATCATTAAGTGTATAAGTCCTGCTACGGGTCTTCTCTTGCTACCGTGATCTTGGGTGACCACTGCGGAGTAAAATTCTCCCTCATTATTACAGTGGATGTGGAAATCCTTGTTGGGATCTGGCAACCCTAGCTCAGGGGCCGATATGAGTAGAGGTTTATGCTCAACGTATGCCTCCTCCTGTTCTGGCCCCCAGGTTACAGGTTCCAAGGTGGGCTTGCCTCCTTTAATTAATCTCTGGATCAGTTCAGCCAATTTTGCAAACTCAGGTATAAAGCTCTGACTGTAGTTGAATAGCCCCATAACCTTTCTGACTCCCCTGACAGTAGTAGGTTGTGGTATTTGTTGGATTGTCTTCTTG
>NW_025209547.1:0-1641 GCF_004010195.1 Chiloscyllium plagiosum
CGTATAGCTACTCGGGACAGCTGGCTGTGCCAATTAGTGACGGCCACACAAATTCTTTGCCTAGAATATGTATCCCACAACTGCATTCCCAGATGTCTGGCACACTAAATTGTCAACTAGGATATGCCATAAAGCAATTGAAACACCTTGCTTCCCTTTAATAAAATAAATTTCTGGAAACTGATAGCCAGACTCCTCTGAACACACGGATTTAGGACAGCACATAAACCAACAGCCTCGCTGAGGGAAAGCTCACCAGAAAACGATATCCAATGCCCATCTTGTGCAGGACAAATGTGGTTGTCAAGATTCCACGCAGGGACTGCACGAAACACGATATCGGAGAAACAGTCGGACAACGAGCGAGCTGCAATCATGAACTTCAGATAGCCCGTATACGCCACGGGCAGATGTTCTTGTAGTTGTATGTAGGGCATTGAGTGTTTCTGATTCAGGGGCTTGTACCGTCTGTAGCACTGGTTAATTCCTTGTGTTGTAACTACTGTTAGAACATATGTAAAACTCGATTGCTCATTGAGATGTACATCCAAAATATTAGGCGAGAGAAGGAATTTGGTGGTTTTTCTGGTGCTGTTCCTGTCATACCCTATGGAACTGGACTTATTGTGTGCTTCCTGACGGTTCGGTGCATGCTTCCGTGATCGTATTTTGGGCAGAAACCTGCGTTTTAGCTTCAATAGCGTGCGTTTGCAAACCTGGTAAAAACCTCCCTGTATTTTGTTATCTCTTATTGTGTGCAATTGCAACATGGAAAATTTTTAATTTACATTGGAAGGTGACAAACGGAGGCGTGTGAAATGCCAAGGTATTCGTGACATTTATTAATTGGTTGCATATTACTTTGATTCAGGAGATAAGGATGTAAAACGTGTTTGTGGAGAAATGAGGACCAGTGAGGAAAGAAGTCATCCGCAGGTGCAGTTTACAAGTGCACTCGCAGTAACCACTACGTACAAGAAAAAAATACTACATGTGAGTGATAAAAGATGGCAATAGTTACGGGTGATCTTAGTTTCCAATCTCCCACTCACGGTTCAATGGTAAAAAAAAAGTTTGGATGACAATAATCAATAAATCATATCTGTCCCAGAGAACAACGCGAGCCATATTTTGGTCAACGATTAGTTTACAGCTGACTTAGTATCTGTCTTTTCTTGGAAACCATCTCCTTTGTTGTGACCATCAGGAAAGATATTACTTTTGACATAAAGAAAATGAAGATTATGTCACTAATCTTTGTTTGTTTCATGCCCAAGTACAATCAGACGACCTTGATCAACTCTGCTAGTCATGCTCGCAAAGAAATCTGGAAACATGCCAAGTGTGATTTTTCGCTCAATAAATAATTTTGATTAAGTTTGATTGAAACAACCTCACCCTAAAGTTGTGCTTTTCTTCTTTTAAAATGGTGTCCGGTATCTTCCAAATGACGGCAAAGATATGAGAGCAGATGGAAGCAATTTAGCCGATCAAGTCTGCGACAACATTCAATGAGATCATGGCTGATTTGGTTAATTCTCAACCCCCGTTTTTATCCTCATCTCCGTGATGCTCCATGTCTGTCTATCACAGCCTTGAATACACCTCGCCTTCACAGCCCTCTGTTCTTAGGAAACCCAC
>NW_025209547.1:3899-8219 GCF_004010195.1 Chiloscyllium plagiosum
TGCATCTGTTTTCTGTGCAGCACCGTTTCGTGTTTCTAATGGGGTCAGGAAAATGTTTTCCAAACAGAAACCTTTTGTATGACGAACGATAAAAACAAGTTTCTGCATTGCTTTAATGGTTAATGTAAAGAACTGTCGATTCTGGGAATCTGAAGCAAAGGCAGAAACTGCTTCCGAATCTAACCAGTTTGGCAGTGCCTGTGGGAGATTACCGAGTTCTGATGAAGTTTTGAAATATTTGTCTCTGATTCTTTCTGAATAGACACTGTAAGATCTGCTGAGATGCTCCTGGTATTTCTGTTCGTGGTTTTAACTGAATGCCTATTACATTTATAAGGATGATACAACCAAACACATCACAAACCAAAATTAAGAAATAACACATCAGCATCTCACTCCACCGCAAGCCCAAGGATAAACACACGATGCTGCATTCTCCAGCTTCCACCCTAAATATATTAAAGAAGCCATACCGTAAGGACAAGCGCTTCACCTGCACAGGGATCGCTCAGATGAGGAATAATGCGACAGACACCTAAAGATTTTAAAGGATATCCTCATGATGATAGGGTACATGTTGAACTGATTGATCGCCAATTCCGGTGTGCCACAGTGAAAATCTGCTGTGAACTCGTCAGTAGACAGGCAGAGGATGCAACTATTTTCATCGTCAGTACTTTCCTGGAGTTCAGCACGTTCTTCACAGGATTCAGCATGTCACCGATGATGATGAGCATCTCACTAAGAACATCTGCATGGCTTCAATTCTCACCTTCAAACACCCAGCAAAATTATAACATACGACCGTTTGCAGTAAACTACTCAGCCTTCACATAGCATTAACCACAACACCACAGCACCATGCCTTCGCAACCTTTGCAAGACATGGACACTACCATCACCCGTTGGTACACCACTCACCACGTACACGACCAATACTCATGTGACTCAGGCAATGTTGTTTGTCACATATGCAGCAGGCAATGTTACCAGAAGATACCACAAGACACTCAGTAATGGTATATTGGCGAGACCATGCAGATGGTGTGCCAATGGATGAATAGTAACGGCATAACAATTGCCAGACAGGATTATTCACACCCAGTCGGGGAAGAGTTCAGCAATCAAGGACATTTGGTTTTCAATCTTCGACTAAATGTCGGCCAAGGTGGCTTTCGAGGTACACAACAACGCAAAATCGCCAAACAGAATTGAATCACCAACTGCCTTCATTGTGGTGATGGCATCAACCATGATATTCGGTTAATGTCACACCACATGTGACCCACCACACTGTTCTGCATCTGTGAAATCTTCCTCAATTGTTCTGTTTTCACACCAACACCGTGACAAGTTGTTATTGTCTCTCTACCTTAATCACTTTGTTCAATATTGGCTAACTGATAATTTGGGTCAGTCTCGCGGCATGCCACTCTAGCCAAAGCAAAATCAGAAGAACTGGGAATGCTGTAAACCAGGATCAAGGGCAAGGGTTACTGGGCGGGGTGGTGGAACGGGACTGGGGCATGGTGGCGAAGGGGGCGGGTGTTTCGCTGCTCTGGGGAGATCTGTGGAGGAACATGAGAGTTAATGTCTCGGAGCAGGTGCCCCTTCCTCTGGTGTTTTTTTTGTGGAGCGGTTTTCCAGTTGCTTCTGTTTCTGTCCCATGTCATTCCAGTGCCTTGATTTGTCTCCAGTACGACTTTATTTTAACGGTTTGTAATTATCTCTCTGCCTCACTTTGTTGGATCATAGGTCAACCATTCTGTTGGCACTCAGTTATTGACACATTACTCACACGGTCTGACACTCTTGTTCACTTGCAGAGACTAAGTCTTTCACAGTCCGCTCCCACAATTTGCCTGATATTTTGATCTGTCTGCCCTTGATCTCTCTTCCCTTAAATTCAGTGTTATGTGTTATTCCCTCCCACTTCACCTAACGAAAGGGTTCTGGTCCGAAATCTTGTTATTTCAAATAAACATGTGCATCGGCACGGTGGCACAGTGGTTAGCACTGCTGCCTCACAGCGCCAGAGATCCGGGTTCAATTCCCGACTCAGGCGACTGACTGTGTGGAGTTTGCACATTCTCCCCGTGTCTGCGTGGGTTTCCTCCGGGTGCTCCGGTTTCCTCCCACAGTCCAAAGATGTGCAGGTCAGGTGAATTGGCCCTGCCAAATTGCCCGTAGTGTTAGGTAAGGGGTAAATGTAGGGGTATGGGTGGGTTGCGCTTCGGCGGGGCGGTGTGGACTTGTTGGGCCGAAGGGCCTGTTTCCACACTGTAACTAATCTAATCTAATCTAATAACTTGGTGTGATTTCTGAATTGGTCCATCGCAGTCCAAAACCGCAACCTCCACAGCAGAAACACCACCACACGCACTTTCCCCTCCACACTATGTTCAAGCTCATTTACTCCTGTTGCCGCATGTAATTCTGAACTTGTTGTTGTTCGTGATGAAATCTTAAGGTTCAAGCGGTTCTTTTGCAATGTATGTACTTTGGGATGTGGTTCGATTTAAAAGAAAAACATATTTCAACGGACGATATATGCTTCAAAGCTTTGCCTGAGTTGTTTAAATGTCATTTATCTTGAACCCAGTGAGCTGACGGAAGAATAAACATGCTTTGCACTTCTACCACACGGTGCCAGGGACCCAGTTCAATTCCAGCCTGTGTCGATTGTCTGTATGGTGCTTGTACTCCTCCCATGTGTGCGTGAGATTTCCTCCCACAGTATGAAAGCTGTGTAGTTTCGGTGGATTGCCAAATGGAAAATTACCCATTTGTCTAGGTATGTGGACTTCAGGTTATTTCGCTGTGAGAAACTGGAAGGGGATCGATTAGGAAGTGGTTTTTGTTGGGATAATCTTCACTGCTTTGGTGTGGGCTTGATAGACCGAACGGCCTACTTCCACACAATTGGGATTTTACGAAAATTATTGCGATCGTGCGATTTTCCAGACAGTCCGAAAGATAAATAATGTTTCCAGGTGTCGTTTTGAATGTCTGCAAACGATATTCCAATTCTCACACAGGAGCTACACTCGAAGTCTGCACTTATGCAATTTAAAGTTGTGCATTCAGTGTTCACGCTTCGGAAATCACAGCTTTTTACCATTAAGATCAAATCTTGTGTTTTTTAATCTATTTCATAAACAGTCGAATTAGTCACATTTATCTACATTTAATGCATGTACTTCAAACTGATGGGAATGGTAACTTTTCAGATTCAGGTTCATTTTGATCGGTGATAGGTAGATGACGACCAATCTTCCCATCATCCCAAGTGGATTTGCAAGGCATCGATAACCAACGCTGAGCCGTACTGCTTCCTGGGAGAGAGTGAAGCGCGGTGATGGCCTGTTCGGTGACTTCATACATTTATTTGTCTCCAGTTAGTTTCTACGGAGTAGGACTGACAATGAGGGGAAGTTCGAAGGCAAGATCTGATTCTGGGAGGGGAATTCTCTTGAAGAGGTTTTGACAGTATCTGAGAGACTTTCCAAACTTCAAACAGGCAAAGTCATTGAGTAAAATCTCGGGGGATGCCTTCTAACAGGAGAATGGTGTAACCGAAATATATATAACATAGCCTAAATGAAGATAAATAACGCAGTCTTAGCAGGACGAATGGTAAGAAGAACATATTTGATTCAGGACTTCCTGCTGCAGCCTTTTAGTAGCGCAGTTTAACCAGCTGCTCATAAATGATGATAAAACATCTATCCTCTAACTGATCACCTTCAGACACGTGCTGGAGTATGTCTAGTCTACTTATGTCTACCTTTTGCTGCAAAATGGCTATGGAGACGTATATTGATGATAAAACATCCATCCTTTAACTGATCACCTTCAGCCACGTGCTGGGGTATGTCTAGTCTACTTATGTCTGCCTTTTGCTGCAAAATGGCTATGGAGACGTATATGTCTTTGATATCAGGCTTATTCGGAAGAATGGCTCTACTAAAGTTTGAAGTTAGCTTTCGTGATTCGTTGGTTAGCACTGCTGCCTTACAGCATGAAGGACCTGGATTCGATTCCAGCCTCAGGCGACCGTTTAGAGTTCGCATATTCTCCCTTTATCTGCATGGGTTTCTTTGGGTTGCTCCAATTTTCTACTACAGTCCAAAGATATGCAGGTTAGATAAATTCGATATGCTAAATTGTACTTCGTTCTCCAGAGTATGTTGGTCAGGAGCAGTACAAAGTAATAGGGAAGGGAAATTGCTGTGGATGGAATACTCCTTAGAGATTGCGTGAGAACTTCTTGGGCCTAATGACCTGTTTCTACACTGTCGGGATGGTATGATTCTATTT
>NW_025209547.1:9990-14169 GCF_004010195.1 Chiloscyllium plagiosum
GTTGTAATGGGTTAAAGGCATTAGACATAGAATTTCAACTTAGAATTCATGGCATCTGTCGTTACAGGGTTTGAATTAGGTCTTTGATATCAATTCTGGAATATCTTCACGTGAGCTGATTATCATTTACTGATGAGCAATGCTTCTCCAAACCTGGGATTAAGCTTGTTATTAAGCTTCTTCATTTCTCAGAAATTTGAACAAAAAACAAAAAAATTGTGAGCAATGCTACAGTCTCAGTCTCCACAAGGTGCTTACACACAGTACAATGCAACACCTTTGGTGATGCATCAAGTCAGATTTTCAAACAAGGAGCTTGTCAGTTGCCTGAAGGGAGAGAAAACGTCGCACAGAAAACTGCATCAAACAATTCAAACATGTGGAGAAGGTGATCCTCACTATCCTGGTCTTCATTGGCGTTCCATATAAGGCATTATGACAATTTCACTTGTTTTAGTCTGCTGCTGATCTGCTGTTTGGTTTTAACTTTTGAACAATAAAGTCTCTAATTCACTGACAGGTTTCCTTATTTAGACACAGGAAGTGCGATATCCAGTGATATTCTCCAGTGATAGAGACTCCCGATGTCACTGCAAATGCAGAACTCCCTAATCTCTGTGTTCTGTCATTCGTTCCGGGTTCATACCGTTTGTAGGTATGATAAGAAATCAGGCAAGTCAGTTGCAAAGAATTGTAAACGGAAGTGAAACCTTGACTCTTGCTATCCCACAGATGATGTAAGACATGCTGAGCCATTTCTGTTTCTGATATACAAATGAAGCCTGTTTTTGCGATAACTTTGAATGTTAAGTGGTGATTTGAGAGAAGTAATGCAAGACACTAAAATGAAGCGATAAACTGTTTCATTTCGCTGTGGATTCTGCAATGAGTCTGAAAATGAGGTTCAGAGGATTCAGGACAGATGTTAGTGAGCACTTCTACACACAATATTTGGGAGAGGTTTGGAACTCACTTCCACAAACGACAGTAGATGCAGGGTTTTTATTTTGGTTGCTAGAATCAATCCTGTGATTGTTTACATCTATCTCTAAGGACAATAGCAGCAGAAACAAGAGAAAACTGTGACCGCAAATCACCTATCAGGGATCTCGCCTTTCTGAGTTGGAAGTATCTGGCTATTCCTAAATCCTGGAACTCCCTCGCTAACAGCATTTTGGCTGTACCTCTATGTTAAGTTCGCTCAAGGTTCTGTACAGCAGCTCATCAACTCAATCACTGGAGTAATTAGGGATGAGCAGTGAATCCAAAGCCATTGAGTGACGTCGATACGCCACTAATGAGTTTCGAACATCTGCAGGTTCTACGTGGACGCCCGCAAGCGATCGGGAGAAGGGAGTAGTGGAGCAAGGCGTTTGAGTAAAGTGAAAGGCAATGAAGACTGGAGGGCGTGAGGCTGTAAGTGAGAGAGGAAGTAGTGATGCAAGGCTCACTATTGGTATTAACGGATCAGCCTATACTGGCCACTGTTTACACAGACTTACACAACACTGCTGATCAATTCACGACAATGATACTGTTCTCTTGGCGTTGTATTCTCTCTGTGCATATTAACGTGGTTAATGGGCCCCGAGAGGATGAACGTATCTTCTTTATCCTGTCGGCTTAAACAGATGAATTTATCAGTTTGAAATGAACGCAATACGAGATTGGCTCTTTCTGTGCATTTCAACTGGAGAATGACCAGGTGTGAACGTTTCTTTTCTGTATCTGCGGAGGTTAGTTTAAATTCTTATGAAGCAACTTTCATAAAGTAACAAATGTCCAAGTTACTGTGATTGAACAGCTAATTAAATACACATATGGATATGAACAGCATTGTCTGCGCTGACACCATTGATGAATTAGTTAAAGCGCCTGGTAAGAACGAGACTAGTATGGTGTCAAATCCTGGCGTTGCATGTCCTGTACATTGAAGGATCGTTGCTTAAACTTCTTTAAAATGTTGTATTGTTGATCCACCATACCGAAAGAGCATGCTTCTTGTGTTTGAGCCCAACGCATTTGTATTTCGTGTTACCACGTCCTGCCGCCTGCTGTGGCCCCATCAGTCAATACTAGATCCTGCGAATTCAACGGAATGATTCTGTACTATGTTCCACAAGGACGTTTCAGTTAACTGTCGAATGCGCTGAAACTTCCAACCTAACAAATTCGACGATCCTCTAAAGCAGTCCGTGACTGAATTCCAAATTCAATGTGCCATTCACTGAACGACTACTGTCCTCTATCAGTTTTACTTTTCCAAATGAAAGACTGAACCATTCATTATGGAGACATTTTAACAGTCTGATACCCCCAAGACAGACACATCCATGGCACTGGGAACCAGCTCACCTCCATCAGGGATAATCTCCTTTTTTGCCTCTCAGTGCCTTGTGTGTTCTAGAGATTTTCATTGTCGCTGAGTCCAGATGAAGTTTGTATTCCCCATGTACAGGACTGAGAATTTTTTCAATGTCTCAGACCAGTTCCTGTCCCGGCAACATCAGAGTCAATATTCTGGCCTCTACTCTGTCCGACAACTCACCCTTCTGCATTCTCCTCTGATCCCACTTCCCAAAGAGTTTCTCAAGATTCCCAAATCTGGTGTCTGGATTGGTTTGCCTCCTTAACATTTTTCCAACTGCCAATTGACAATATTTTCACAGTAAAGCTTCGGAAACCACTGGTCTGCACCATGTCCAGTGATGAGAAGTCCCGTTTGGTGGAGAGATTCCCGAGGCTGGTGAGTTTCACTTTGGAACAAAGATGGTTAAGTGGCAATTTCCTGCGGTTGTTTGTAATGATTGGAGAGGGAGTGGTGGCGAATCAGCACTTTGACGAGCAGGAGGTAGTGTTGCCACTGACCCGAGTCCGTGAACAGAGGACAGGGATTAAAGGAATCGAATGAAAAGCAGCACTTCTGCTCGAGGACGTTCAATAAAAACTGCAGAAACCCGATGTGTCGAGCAGTGTATCTGGAAAGAGAAACAGAGATAATGTTTTAAATATGGAACATTTCTGATGAAGAACTCGAGTTCCAATGTCTAATTAAATAACCGGCCTGGTTTGCACAAATAGGTTTTTTGAACTTTGAGCGAAAATTCGCCCAACAGCAAGTCATTCATAGCGGAGTCAGCTGGATTCGGACCTACTCGGGGAAACCTGAATGGATTTTTAACCTATCACCTTAACCACTCGGCCATGAGTACTGGCTGAAAAGCAGAGTTGAGCATTAACCAAATCAGCCATGATCTCATTGAAAGCTGTCGCTGACTTGATAGGCTAAATGCTTCCATCTCCTCTCCCACCTCGGCTGTCAATTGTAAGGTGCGAGACACCAATGTAAAAGAAGAAAAGCGCATAGTTAGGAAAAGATATTTGCAGCCAAACTGAGTCAAAAATGTTGATTGAAAGGAAAATCACACTTGGCAATTTGCTAGATCTCTTTGCAAACATGACCAGCAGAGGTAATCAAGGGAGCTATTGATCTGAGTGTTCTTGGACCTGAAGCACAATAGAAATACATCTCTTGGGTACTATTTTGGCCGTATTTCTCAATGAGCTATCATGTTTTACATATGTTCCATCGGGAGTTACCTCACACAAGGAAGTAACCAGTGATGCAGACGGTCATATAATCCGAGTTCCAAGTCCCGGAGTCAGAGACACTCAGTGCCCTGTGTGTACCTACAAGGAACAGCTGTACATGGGGTTTACAGGGTAACAGAACTGCATGAATGCAGCTCGATGGTCGTCTGACTGCTTCTCCTCCATAGTTTTCTGTGCAGTCCCTGTGTGCAATCATGTCAACTATGTTTGTCCGGCACAAGATGGGCATTGGTTACTTGTCTCTGAGAGAGGCTGTTGGTTTATGTGTTGTCATAATTCCGAGTGTAAGGAGGAATCTGGTTGTCAGTTCCCAGAAACTTACTTTAATAAATGGAAGCGTGCTTTGTAACTTGCCGCGTGGCATATCCTCGTTGCGAAGTTCGTGCACTGCGAATCACGTTGCGGGACTATCCAATTTTGGCAAAGAATTTGTGTGGCAGTCACGAGTTGCCACGACCAGCTATCCCTAGTTGCAATACGGACAAATGGCAAGAACTACAAATTCGATTAGAGCAGCACAAGTTTAATGTGACAGGGCAAACAGAAGGCAGCCAGAAGATTTCTGGG
>NW_025209547.1:15267-16990 GCF_004010195.1 Chiloscyllium plagiosum
TCAGTTTTTGGATTCGCTGGAGAGCAAAGTGGGTAATGCGATATGGGAGGTATTTTTCTTCAGCCAAAATCTTTGATGGCAAATTTGGGAAAGTGTCAAGAAGAATGGTCATTGGAAGCAAATATCTGGAAAACCTTCATCTCTGGATCGGTTGGGCCCATCCACCCTCCAAACAAAATGGTCAAACTCGCTGAACTGAGTAACAAACATCACGCGTTTTTTTGCAAATGGTGTATTCAAACCGTTGCCGGTGGCTGGAGCATCTCAAAGTTGTCGAGCATGGAAACAACTCCCGCGATCCAACTTGCCTTAGCTGAATAGATAACCGAAATTAATCCATACATATCTGCCAATATTTGTGCCTTATCTCTCCGAGGTGTTCCTGTCTATACACCCATTCAGATGCCTTTGAAATGTTGTGTGTGCACCAGACTCTGCCACTAAATGTGGCAATTCATTCCACACCAACAAAAGTTCTGTGTGAAAAACATTTGTCCCTCACATCCCTTTTAAATGTTTCCTCTCTCGCATTAAACGTTTGCTATGTAGATTTGAACTCTCGTGTCTTGTGAAAAAGTGCTCCCTGACTATTTCCTTTGTCTGTCTTTCTCGTAATTTTATAAGCTTCTGTGAGGCCATATCGAAGCAATGAAGCTCCTGGGAATCTGACGAAGCTTATTCATTTTCGTTCTCATGTCCAAGCAGTGCAAACCTTGCAAATCCTTGTAAAGGTTTTCTAAACTTACACTTGCAAGAAGTGTGTCCAGCTGCAGCACTTGTTTGACCGCGTGGTCACTCTGGAACGGCGGGTGGACTCACTGTGGAGCATCAGCAATTCTGGAGAATTAAATGTTGCCTCCCAGGTGCTCCAGCGAGGGATGTCGCCCATTGGCTGAAGAGCATTCGAAAAGTGGATCGTGAACAGCCAGTTATCTTGGTGCATACAGGCACAAACGAAAAAAAAAGTCGAGATGAGGACCTGCAGGGATAATTCAGGGAGCTAGGAGAGAAATTAAAGAGGAGGACCTCAAAGGTAGTAATCTCGGGATTACTGCCGGTGCCATGTGACTGCAAGCGTAGAAATGAATTAAAAAAAAGGCACGATGAACACGTAACTTGAGGATTTGTGCTGCAGGGCGGGTTTCAGATTTGTTGGATTTTGCGACCAGTTCTGGGGAATGTGGGACTATAAGAAATTTGATGGTCTGCAGCTGAACCAGACGGGAACGAATATCCTTTCGGGAGGTTTTGCAACTGCTGTTGGGGAGGTTTTATACTAATGTGGCAGGGGGCTGGGAACCACAAGATTAAACAAGTCGGCAGTGAGGTGGAAACTGGAAACGCTCAGAATCTGGAAGATAGCATTAAAAATGCGAAGAGTAGGCAGAGAACAGATGAATGCAAAAGAACTGGTGGCCTGAAATGCATCTACTTTAATGCATGGAGTATAGATAGATGAACTTAGGGCATAGGTTGGTGCCTGGGAATATGACGTTATTGCGATCACAGAGATTTAGTTGAAGGAAGGGCATGGTTGGCAACCAAATGTTCTAGGATATAGATGCTTCAGATGGGACAGGGAGGGAAGAAAAAGGGGAAGGAGTTGCATTGCTGGTCAGGGATGATAGCAAGGCTGTGCGAAAGGAGGACACCATGTCTGGCTTGGGTCGTGAGACACTATGGATGGAGAAGTGAAATAAGAAGGGTGCGGTTAGATTTATGG
>NW_025209548.1:0-3318 GCF_004010195.1 Chiloscyllium plagiosum
ATTCAGTCATGATCTGGAGTTGATAAGGGTAATAATTGATCTGCAAGGAAATTGGCAGGATTAATGGTGGTGCAATAGCTAAAGGTCAGCCGGAAGTTGTTGAACAGGTAAATCTCATAACGGTTTTGGCGAGCCCCACTCAAATGTTGAGTTTGCAATTATCCCAACTGGGCGATCACCACATGAGAACGGTAGACCACAATATCCTGCTGAAGTGTAAGGGCTTCTGTGGAATGTAATTTAAGATAAATAGTGGTAAGGATCTGACTACAACGGGGATATCCTAAGGCAACAGAGTCAAGTTTAGTAGAGAAATAGGCAACCGGGCAGTGGTGATCTCCATGTAGTTGAGTGAGAACTGAGGAAGCACAGTCATTCAGAATCGTGCAGTAAAGTTTGAAAGGTCTGTCATAGAGGTGTCTTCCCTAAGCTCAAGCTTGTGATAAGGCTCGTTTTTCGAAGGCTTGCTATGCCTCTGAGGAGAGCACGAAGGTACCTTCACAGGAAATAAAGGGGGTCAATATCTGAACGAGGATGGCAGCGTTAGGGATCCATTGCCGGCAGAATTTGACCATACCCAGCCACGGACGAACCTGTTTCACCGTCGTTGGGACTGGGAAGTTGATGATAGGATGTGCTCAAGGGAGCGTGAATCAGCTGACAGCATGAAACCTAAAAACTATAACTGACATTGTACAATTGAGACTTTTTCGGGAGAAGCAACATAGCACAGACGTTTTAGATGGATGAGGAGGAGGACAACATCGGAGTGACCAGATTCTTCATCTAGACTGGCAACAAGGAGGTCATCTCCACACTGGATCAGTGCAGACCCACCTGTGAGGGTGAGAGACCGCAATTGTTTCTGTCAGGCCTGAGAGAAAAGTGTCGGAGAATGTATGAAGCCCTGAGGTAATCGAGACCACATCAACTGCTGCCCAATAAAAGTAAAGACAAATAGGTGTTGAGTGTCTTCATGAAGAAGCAGAGAAAAAAAAAACATGTTGCAGATCGACAACAGTGAAACATTTAGCATCTGATGGTAACAAGACCAGAATATGACCTGGATGTGGGACCATTGCATGATTAGGCAGTGCAATAGCATTGATAGCTCTATAAGCTTGAACCAGTTGATACTGGTCTGGCGTGCCAAATTTTTGGACAACTCCCTAGAGTCCCCGACTCCTTTTATTTTCATTTGGTAATGCATTCTTATTAGGACCTTTTCGGGCTGCACTTGGATGATAGAGAGAGGGGTCGAGTCAACCACGTTTAAATGTGAGGAAAAACAAATGGAGAAAATACTCACGTCTGGCCCGGCCAATTTCTCTGCACTCAGTCGTGGAGGTCTGAAAGCTCTAACACTATTGTCTGCAATCTGTCCATACCGAATCCGAGTCACGGCACCAGATGACGATCTGAACCCCCGGCAACGTCTCTCACTTCGGCGATCGGTCAATAAACACTCGGAATTTATCTGGCTGTTAAGAATGTATTCTTTATTTTTCACACGGCCCCCAGTACAGAACGTGCAGAAACACAGAGGTTATACCCTTCCGTGTTCCTTGGTGTAACTGTGCATAAAGCTGAAAACAAAGACTTCTGAAAATACTATTCTTAAGGAAGTGTACAGGCCATGATCGAATAGTACATTCAGATAATTGCCAATCAATACTCGATATTGCTTTATGTGACAGTTCCTTGGTCCAATGATATTTCCTGGGAACCAACTTTATTTTCCAACCCCCAGGCCACTCTTGTATCACTAACAGAGCCATTGCACCTGCACCCAAAGGCCGGTTAAAACTGTCTTATCTCGCTAAGTTATTTCTATGCCTTAAGTGGTGCATTGTCTGCTAATCACAACTGAATCAGACTGTGGTTAGTCACTTATACTGAATTAGCACTCAGCAAGATAAAAGCCATTTTCTGCGGCTTTTGCAGAGTTGTTAGTTTGCAGCCTAGAAGCGATTTTGTTGTGTTATTTGCACCGAGAAGCCATCTTGTCGCCATCTAGGTTATGAAGAGCATCAGGTAACTGGTCGCCCCTAACTACAACTGGTCAGCTCAGCCTGTATTCAGGTGTCAGATCATCACCTGTCTTTCTGCAACAGGGTAAAGTTGTTGAATGGCCTCCAACTAACCTTCTGTAATAGGCCCGAGACATTAAATGACCCTGCAACGCGTGGATCATGAACGGCTGGTAAACTGTATCAAATGAAGGTTCGCCCTTCTCAGTTACAGAAACTCGAACAACACAATGTCCTTCAAGGCAATAAATATCGTACCTTTGTTTACAGTCTCTAGAAATGTCCCCACCAGTCATGTTTTGTAGCTGCTTATTTTGTAGCTGCTTATTTTATCCCCGTCTCCTTTTATAAACAGGTTGGGGGATATACAACCCTGCAGTGTTCCAGCAATACGCCCACATGCAAGGAAAAACGATTAAATAGATTGAAAGATTTATGGTCCATCCATCAGTAACGCTCGTGCTTTCCATCCAGACTGAGTAAATGCTCACATTTATTGTGATATGAAAAGGGATGTAACGAAGGGGTTAACTGAGCCTGTCTTTTCAGTGACTGTGATTAGTGTCGATCTCCATGGATTCTAATTATCCCAGTGGCGAGTTCCTATCTTTTAATGATAAATGAGCTCCGTTCAATGTGTTATTCCACTGTATGGGTGGGACCATCACCGACAGCACTAACAGAGATCAGTACCTCCAGAGAGAAGGGGAGGAGAGTTCAATATCTGCGAACGTTAGACTGGAATATTCCAACAACGGATCAGTATCTGAGACCATTAGACTGGAATGTTCCAACAATGGAACAGAGTTTATCCGATGATTTTTCTGTCCTTTCTACATATTATGATCTACATATTATTATCATTGCGGATCTATTTTGCTCTTTGCATTATTCAATACTTTTATTATCCTCTCCTGTCTATCTTTGTCTCCCTGGTAAGTCTCACTCTCTAGCTATTTTTTACTATAAACCATTTATGACAGCATTACTGTTCTTTCATAGAGTCTTCACTTCTTGCCACCATTATTGATCCTATTGAGACTTTGAATCGAGATATTCACTCTGCAGAATACTACAAACTGCATTGGGGGATTTATTCAATTAATGTCTCCCTCCTTGCTTCTGGCAGTGTTACTCATGGGTGTCCATGTTAACCAATTGGGTTTCAGCAGTGACCCATTGCCACACTGCCCTTGCCATTTACATATTGGGAGCATGGGCGTCACTGCCCTCTGTTACGGTCACAAACTCAGCTTCCTTCATCTGATTCCATACCATCCCAGTCCAA
>NW_025209548.1:4356-16992 GCF_004010195.1 Chiloscyllium plagiosum
CCCTACATCAAGGGATACATCTGCGCCTGAACCATCGACCTCAGCGAGCGCGCCCGGGGAGTCAGCTGTGGAGCACAGCCTGGTCTTGAAGTTTGTGAAACTCTGAGAGAAGATCAATTCAGCGATGGAGGAGTCCCGGGCCAGGCTTGAACCGATCTCCGTTATGCTGCAGAAGCATGGCCAGGAGATCCAACATCTCAGGCAGCACATCATGGAGTTGGAGCAACGGACTGCAGCCCGTGAAACCGGGGTGGAATCCTTGGCGTGTCAGGTCCAGGCCCTGGAACAGCAGGTACGGGCTTTGGAAGAGCAGGTCGATGAGCTCGAAAATCAAGGCTGGCGGAAGAACATCTGGCTGCAGGAACTGAAAGAGGGATTCCAGCTGGTCAGCTTCTTGGAGCAATGGCTGCCGCAGTGATTGAAGCTCGGAGTCAAGTCGGGACGGGTTCGGGTGAGTGGGCCCACCGGTCACAGTGCACAGGCCGGAAATGGACCAGCGCCCCCACCCGGTCCTAGTGTTACACCAGCAGTTACAGAGATAAGCAAATTGCGCTGGAAGCTTCTTGAGCAATGAGGAAGGAGCCGCAGGCTCTGATATACAAGGGATCGCGAATTATGCTTTTCCAAGACTTTTCTGCGATCGTGATTCGCTAAATGAAGGCCTTTAATGAGTTAAAAAGACGGCTGAGGGACTTGAATATCCAGTACTCTATTAGATATCCTGCAATATTACATTTCAGCCATGGAGGGTCCGTGTTTAATTTTGACTCACCATAAATGGCAAAGGAGTTTCTGGACACCTTAAAGTAGACAGACTGGCTCAAATAATGTGGGCAATAATGTTTACTTTATCTTTTGTCTGTGGTTTACCTGTTTGTTGGTTTCTTTTATGTATTTGAGGGTGTCCTCCTTCTTTTCCTTTTTCTCTCACTTCACCCTTCTCTCTCCTCCCGTTATCCTTTGTTTTTAATTTTATCATTCCCTTTTCATTTCCCTCCCTTGATATGGGCTGGGGCGTGGTTGGGGAAGTCGGGTAGTGTTGTTTTTTAACCAGATGTGCCGAGTGTTAAAACATTGATAGGACGGGTTGAGTGCCCACTTTAAATGTTCTTGTTATAAAATGCACGTAACGTTTCCTTCCTTTGAGCTGTCTGGGGCGAAGGAACGATTTCACCTGAAAGAAGCCATGAAGGGGTTAATGTATGGTATGAGCATCACTTGCAGGGAAGGGACAAAGTTCCCATTCATTTGTATTAGTTGTTGGTCTGTTGTAGACGTATATGTTAGAAGTTTCTGATTTGGTAGTTTTGGAAGTTGTGTTTATAAATTGATACAAACTGTGTACTGTTTTCCATCGGTACGCTATGAGTGGGGTTCTCCCTCCCAGGGGTTCATACACTCTTTCAGATGTCTATGGCGAACAGTGCATTTAAATGATGCACCTGGAATGTTAAAGGGAGTAATTCACCAATTAAGAGTAAAAAGATGCTTACAAGCCTGAGAAAAAAAGGAGGGTTGATATTGCCTTGCTGCAAGAAACTCATGTAACCAATAAGGAGCACTTCAATATACAGCAGTGTTCGGACGTGTATTGTTTTCTCATCTTTTAATTCGAAAAGCAGAGGGGTTACTAACTCATCAAGAAGAATCTTCAATTTCAACTGTGAGACCAAATTAAGGATACACATGGGCAGTTTAAGCTTCTTAAAGCTTTAATATATGGAGATATGAATAGGATTCTGAATGTTTGCTGCGCCCGGCACATTCCCTCAAATTTTTAACAGATGCACTTTCTGGGTTGATAGCCATTGAGACTTTTACCGATGCATTAACCCCGAAGTGGACAGGATGCCTCGAGGTTACGGGTATGATAATACAATCCAGGCAGTTCTTGTACCTGAACAGGAGCTGGAATTTGTGGGTGTGTGGAGTTGTCTCCATCCTGAGGGGAGGGACTTCACCTTTTTCTCTCAGCCACGTAAGTGCTATATGAGGATTGACATTTTTTACCCTGTTGACGTTTTTGAATTCTGTGCTGTCCTGCAGAATTGGGAAGATAGCAATTTCCGATCATGCAGCAGTGTACGTGGAGGATAAGGTCGGTGGCGATGGGACAGGCTCACGGCACTGGCACATGGCTGCTTTCTTCCTGAATTATAGCCAGTTTATTGAGTATTTTTCGGGGTAATTAAAAATGTTTTGGGACGTTAGTTTGGTTACAGCCACTATTCCATCCGTGGTCTCGGAGACTGCCCAATGGTCTATGCAAGGTGTTTCATTATTTCTTACTCAGCTACCAAGAAGCAGCCGAAGGCAGAGCAGCCGCGTATGCTCAAGGCTTGCCTGAATGCAGCTGAAACAGCATACCTTGACAGACCGTCTGTAACCAAGTTTCAGCAGGTTACATCCCTCAGGGCTACTTTGAATGCTGCACTTACCCAGACAGCATAGAGGGAAATCTCCTTTGCGAAACAGAGGTTATTTGAGTATGGTAATAAACAGGGCAGAAATCTAAAATACCTGGTCAGAAAGAAGATTGCCCCCTAATCTATCACATCCATTAGACAGAGTGTTGAGACTCGTACTTGTGATGCCAAAAGTTACTTTCAAATGTAATCAATTAATTTTAATAATGCCCAGGATACCAGAAACCAGTTGTTTTAACACCTGGAAACCAATAAAACAATGAGAATTTAATGTATCATGGGGTGTATATAAACTGGTATTTTGAAAATTAATGGGAAAGCTAACTGGACATCTAACATCTTGGTCTCAAATTAGAAAAATGTTCTATCCAATATACTTTATTTACAGTTAAAAAAAAAACAGAAAAAAGATGACCCAGGGAAATCATCAGCTGGAAGACTGAAGAAAGAGGGGAAGCCAGAGACTGTGCGATATTGAGATTAAGTTAACGTAATGCTTATTAAGTAGGTTAATGGAACAGCATATGTTCAGAGTTGTAGTCAGTTAGTAAGCAGTTAAGAAAAGGGGTTTGTACTTGTGAATAGTTGTTGTTTAATGTTCACTATTTGAGTTCGTAAAATGTATTGTTATTTTTCTTTGAATAGTGGAAGTTGGGAGTTCTCTGTCACTCATGTTTTAACAGATTACGAGGCGAGCTGACCTTTTATTGGTGTTTGGTTTTTATTAACAGAGGGGTTCGACATCGATGTCATAACAGTTTGGGGGCTTGTCATTCAGGTTTTGGACAGATGTGAATAGATTAGGGGTACGAAAGGTCCTAACAGATTACAACACTTGAAAATATTGTCTGAGATCTTTAAGTAAAACGTAGGGTCAGAATATTTGTTTCATTTTAGTTGCTTGTGGATGATGAAACGAAAAATGAGCGAAATGCGTCTTAATACTACTTAAGAGGTTTTGGGGTTTGAAAATGGGTCCTAATTTACCAAGAAAGTTTATAAAGACAGAGGAAGGGTTTAGAATTAGCAAATAGGTTAGAATTGTGTTTATCCAGGGACAAAAGGGAAGCTGACATTGCAATGGTGTTGGTCGAGCACTTCAGTGTATCGGAGATAATGACAGTGAGTGCTGCAGATTTAGAAAAAGATAGATTGCAAATGCAGTAACTGCAGTTAGGAGATTAAAACGTGAGACAAAAAAGAAAGAGAGAAAAAAGGGGAAGAGAGGTAGAAGAGAAAGAGAAAGAGAGCGAGAGGAAAGAGAGAGAGAGAATTTGAACTTGAGAAGTTGTGAATTAATCAGAAAAGTCAAATAAACAGGATAGAGATTAAGATAAAAGGTATATATATATATATATAAATATGTTAAAACATTGACAAATTTTGATAAGAAAAATATGGCTGTTTTTTTATTTCATTTGATAAATTGGATAGACAGATGGAGTGGTCAGAGAACATGTGGGTAATGCGAGTTCAGACTAAGCTAGTAGGCAGAGCTAGTGAGGCATGTGCAGTGCTGTCACATGAGGGGTCAAGAGGTTATGCAGATGCCAAACAGGCTATTTTGAATGCTTATGAATTGATACCAGCAGTATATAGAGAGTGGTTCAGAAACATAATGATGGAACAAGGTCAGACTTATATTGAGTTTGAAAGAGTTAAACATTATAATTTTGATAGATGGGCATGGGCTTTAAAAATAGACAAGACATATAAGGCTCTGAGACAGAGCAATCTGCTGGAGGAATTTAAACACTCACTTCCAGAGATGATCAGAGTTCATGCAAATGAACAAGAAGTTCAAGAAGTGAGAAGCATGGCAGAGATGGCAGGTCAATAAGCACGAGCTGCAATTTAGCTTCTGGTAGGATCTCCCTCCTGTGAGGAATAGAAATTGGGCGAAGAGATCCTACTGTACAAAACAAAGATTGAAGGCACACTGGGAATAGTTGACTTTAGGTTAATAAAGAAGCCCAAGAGAGTTGAAAGAAGGTGAAGGCCTCGGGTGTTTTCACAGTACTGGAGTGGAATATATAGAATTACAGTGCCGGTCGTTTAAGAAGGGCACTTGGAAAAGGTGTCTGCACTGCCATGACACAAAGTTACGATGCTAGTCGTGGAAGAAAGTCACTGTGGGAAAAGATGTGGGAAAAGAAGCTATGTCAGTGGCATTAGTGAAAGTATTAAAGGAAACCTCAAGAAAAGTTGAGAAGCTGCAGGAGAGTGCACAGCCGAGGCAGGGGCTGGGTATGAAGTTAATATCTGATCTCTATATCGAATTCACCTCTGTGGGGAAAGTTTACTCAGAAAGAATAGGGAAGAAAGACAATCAGGTATAATTTTGCGAGAAACGGGATCCGCTCAGTCTCTAATATTCAAAAAGTGTGGCGCTTGAAAAGCACAACAGGTCGGGCAGCATCTGAACATCGACATATCAGTCACAAGTCCTCCATCTGGAAAGTGGCGGGGAGGGGAGGAGAAGGGGGGTAAAATATAAATAGGAGGATAGAGATGAGGCTGGGGCGCAGGTCAGTGGGAAGGCGATAGGAAAATTAAGATGTGAGTGATCGTGATAGGTCGGAGTGGAGGGTACAATGGACATGTGGAAAGGAAGGTGGACAGCCAGGAGAGTTGACGAAGGCGATGCTGAGTTGAAGGGTTGGATCTGGGATGAGGTTGTAAGGGGGGGAATTGGAAACTGGTGATGTCGACGTTGATGCCGTGTGGTTGGAGGTTCCAGCTGTCATAGCGCCTATTCGCTTCACCCTGACCTCTGACCCATCACCATCACTCCCCACCTACATCTACCTGTCGCTTTCCAAGATACCTTCCGCAAAATCCACCCCACCTACGTATCTCTCAGAACTCTTTCCTCCCATCCCCCAGTTTCCTTACGAAGGGGTTGTGCCTGAAACTTGGATTCTCCTGCTCCTCTGCTGCTGCCTGACCTGCTGAGCGTTTCCAGCGCCACACCTTTCAACTGTGATCTCCAGCATCTGTTATCCTCACATTCACTCGGCCTCTAAAAGTAAATGATGAAAGTATTTGAACTCTTTCTGACATGTTGCCTGAGAGAGTGATCATTTGTGGAATGGGAACAGAAATGTAGTGCTCCACTGTGTAAGATCAGGTTGGAGATCCAAATCAAGATTGGGGACGTAACAGTGGGAGTGAGTGATAGACTATCAGTTTCAGAAATAGTTCAGAACAATTTAGTAGGATCCAAGATGGGATTGACACCTCTTGTGGTGGAGAAATCAAAGGAAGACCAGGGAATTGAGGAGTTAAAAGACAAATACCCATAAGTTTTCCAGACCCATAACAAGATCTCACTGTCATAAGTTACAGCGAGAAGCAAAAAGTAAAGAGAAAGACAAAGGAGCGGAAGTTTAATTAGCTGGCCTGCTGTTATATGTAATAGTGCAGGAAAATGCAGAACAGGCAAAAGGTCAGGCAATGGTGTTTAGTCCTGAAAGGCTAATGGCCTTACAACCTAAATTTACATAAATTGATGCACACTCCGAAAAGGAATCAGAATGCATTGTCGATTGTTAGCAATTTAAAGATAGAATCCTAAATGAAAATGGAGACCACGGCAGGTTAGTGCAGAGGAGAAATAGGCCAAAGTTAACCACATTGTTTTGGCGCTCGCATACAGACAGTAAGTGTTATGGGTATCACATGAAGTACCTGCAGGATGTCATCTAGGTATACCTGCAGGAGGTCACCCAGATGACTCAGGCTAAGGTACAAACGCATTTCTACTGGCCTGGCATGCACAAGGGAGTAGTTACATTTGCTGTACGTGTCATACGTGCTGAATCGTAGGTAAGCCACAGGCAGGACTAAAACCAGGACATTTGTTGCCAATTTTTGCGTTCGACGGACCTTTCACGAAGCTTATGATTAGTTGTGTAGGCCCCCCTTTCTAAATCAAAAGTGGAAACCAATATTTGCTGACCTTAATGGATGTGTCTGCCAGATTTCCAGAGGCAATTCCATGACAGAGTATTAACGCAAAAAGGCAGGTGGAGGGTTTTGTAGTTTTCTTTACTCAGTTCGGGCTACCCAGAGAGTTTCCGTCAGTCCAAGGGAGTCATTTTCCCGCTTGGCTTTTTAAGTAAATCATGGATAACTTAGGCATACAGCACGTCATCCTGAATTGCAGGGAGCATTGGAAAGTTAGCATAAGATGCTGAAGACCATATTAACAGCGTACTGTCAGGATTAGCCGAAGTAAATTGTTTGCCATTAGAGATGCCCTGAACGAATCTACTCAGTTTACTCCGTTTGAGTTAATATTCGGACATGAAGTGAGAGGTATTTTGTAATTAATTAAAGAGAAATTAATAGGCCTGAAGTCGGAGATCTCACATTGGATTATGTATCTGAGGTGAGTGAGAGATTAAATAGAGTATGTGAATTAACTAAAAGCGCCTCAAGAGGGCACAGCATACAGTGAAGCAAGTGGCAGGTAAAAACTTTGAAATGTGATGTTTTTTTTCGCCTTGGGGATGCCATCAGTGGTAGGAAATCCATTCAATGCCAGGTTTAGTGTCCCTTTCCAAATGGAGAAAAAGGCGAGTCAGGTAAACTATGAGTTAAAGATGCTGAATATAAAATAATGGTACCAGGTATGTCATGTGAATATGTTGTAATCTTACTAACATAGAGATAAAGAACTGGGGAAACAGATGTTAGTTACTGCCCAACGGAGTGAGGAATCAAAGACAGATGTCATGAGGATTGATGCGACACAAAATCCTTTAAATAACAAGGAAGTCCTTGAGGACTGGGGTAGGATAGCGATCTATCTGTTGCAAGAGCAATGAACTAAGTTGCTTGTTCATTGCTGAAGCATGACGACATTTGCAGAACCAAGATGGGAGGACGTACACTTTTGTGTATGGGGTGGAAGTAGAGAATACTGTTCTGATAAACAACACCCCTGCAGGCTAAATCCTCACAAAGCCATTGAGATCCAGAGGGAAGTGGATGCGATGTTCAATGAAGATATCATTGAACCGAGTCAGAGCGAGTGGAGTACGCTGATTCTGTTAGTTCTCAAACCTGATTGGGTTCAGTGTTTTTGTGTGGACTATCAGAAAGTCAACGCTGAAACAAAATCAGACTCCTACCAATACCAAGATTTAAATATTGCATACGTAAAGTTTGACATGTCACACACATCACAAAGTAGGACTTACTGCATGGTTATTGGCATTTAACTTGATCAGAGGAAGTGAAAGTAGTTTCTGCGTTTGTAAAATTAAACGGGCAATATCAATTCAAAGTGATGCTCTTTGTAAAGAATAATGCACCAGCCACATTCCAAAGACTCATGAACAGAGTTGTGGCCAGATTAACAAATTGTGCAGTTTATCTGTTAGATGCAGTGATCTTTAGCAAGTCATGGAAAGATCACATGTTACAGTTGGCAGAGCTCGTGGAACGCTTACAAGAAGGAAAACTGGCAACAAACGTAAAGAAAACAGAATTTGCGAAAACAGAGTTGACGTTCTTGGGACATTACATTGAACATGGAAGATTGACCCAATGGAACACAAAGATGAAGGACTTTTAGGAATTTCCACAACCATCCTCGAAGAAGGTGGAGCTTCGATTTTTGGGACAAAATGGATTCCATTGGAAGTTTGTTCCGAACTTCAGCAACCTCGTGGAACCGCTGATGGATTTACTGAAGATGAGCACGAAATGTTGGTGTATAGAACAATTCCAGCAGGTATTTGAGAATGCAAAAGCAGCATTAACCACCGCACCAGTTTTAGCTACAGCAAATATTTTGAAAGCTTTCAAAGTTGCGATTGTTGCTAGCGATATAGGGGCTGGAGATGTATTGATGCAGGAACATGAGAATGGAATGGAATGGCCAATTGGCTACCTGTAAAAAAAACGAACACCCACCGGAAAGAAAATGCTCCACTATTTAAAAAGGATTATTGAGTTTGGTTCTGGCCTGACAACATTTTGTTGTTTATGTAACAAACAGGCTGTCGGAGATGAATGTACCACAATCCTCTTGCATTTTTTGGAATATTTAAAGACTAAAATATGAGAATATTTCATTGAAGTCTTATGTTTTTTAGATTAGTTACAGTGTGGAAACAGGCCCTTTGGCCCTCCAAGTCCACACTGACCCTCCGAAGTGCAACGCACCCAGACACATTCCCCTGCAATTACCCCTTCTCCTAACACTACGGGCAATTTAGCATGGCCAATTCATCTAACCTGCACATATTTGGACTGTGGGAGGAAACCAGAGCGTCCGGAGGAAAACCACGCAGACACGGGGAGAACGTGCAAACTCCACGCAGACCATTGCTTGAGGTGGGAATTGAACCCGGGTCTCTCGCGAAGTGAGGCACCAGTGGTAACCACCGTGCCTCACTTACAAAATATACACGGCGTGAGCCGTAAAGATGTGATAGCAGATGTGTTATGGCAGATTTAAAGGAAAAAGTGCAGATAAGATTTGACTCATGAATTTTACTGTGACGATGTGCACAGTCCAGCAGATCTGCTTCATGAATGTTACTGATACTTTAACAGCACAAGCCTGAATGGTGTCTGGGTCTTGCTGCACATGGACACGGACTGGTCCAGGAGCTGAGGTACGGGAAACAAATTATTCTGAACATTGTGGAATCTTCAATTACTATACCTACTTCTGATCTTATTGTGGGGAGGATGGGGAGGGAGTGGGCGACATTGATGAAGCAGCTGAAGGTGTTTGTGAAGAGGAAGCTACCCTGAGGATCTCCCACGAAGATGACCCAGGACTGAGATGATTGACATCCACGAACAACAAACATCTTCCTTTGTGCTATGATTGACTCCAACCAGTGGGGAGTTTACTTTAATTCCCACTAAGTCCAGTTTTGTTATGTACTTTGATGTCAACCTTAGTCAACCAGTGCCTTGATATCAGGGCCAATCACTCTTACCTGAACCCTTTTGTTCATAGCTTTCGATCATACCAACAGGCCATGATATAGTAGCAGCAAGTGTTTTCTTCAAACAGATTGTATTGAATGTCAGGAATTCTCTTTTCCAGAGTGTTTGGGGAGCTAGAAGACTAATTAATTAAAGAGGAGGTGGATGGATATTAACCTATTGGAGCGATGAGGGATATGAAGAATCAGGCATTAAAGAGGATCTGAGAGCAAGAGCAGGTCAGCCATGATCTTAGTGAAGGGCAAGTCAGGCTTGGAGGAGTGGTGAACAAACTAGTCCTGTTTCTGATGTTCTCCCATTCTGTTACTGGAAGGTCAGTGGGTGTTATTTTCCTGGAAGTTCTATTATTGAATGTTGCAGTCAGGGAGACGAGAGAAATCCGTGAGCAATCCCTGGGTGAGGTCTGTGGGCTGCATTCACAGTGAACCTCGGTCTATAACATGACAAACAAATGAAGCACGAGTTGCAGAAGGGAAGCTCTGTAAAGAGAGATGAGGGGCCTCTTTCATACCCAACTTGGGTTTTCAAGTCACATTTTCCAAACTACCCCAAACCATGTGGCACAGTCTTGAGGAATTGAATGGTTTCCTCTCTTTCTGTGCACCCGTTTATAGGGGGAAGTAGCCTCTAACTTTTCCTGTCTAGCAGGTTTGAGGGGCTGAAGGGAACACAGATACATGGAACTGAGGAGCAGGAGTGGGTCATTAGACACTGAGCCTTCTCCTCCAGGCACTAAGATCGTGGCTGATCAGGTTGTGGTCTTAGCCCCACTTTTCTGTCTGTATCCCATTATCCGTGACTCACTCTTTTGTCAAATATTTAACTAATTCAGCTTTGAATCTATGTGAACATATAGGCACACTAAACTTTCGGTGAAGAGGATTTTCTCTCCAAAGGTCGTTTCAGAATTTCTCCTTATCCCTCTTATAGAATTGGAGAGTCATGCAGAATGGACACGGACCCGTTAGTCCAATCTGTCCACTCGGACCAGATAACCAAATCTGAACAAGTCCAATTTGCTGATGTTTGGTCAATATCCTTCCTGTATCAGACACTTATTAAATGTGCGATTGCAACCGACTTCACCACTTCCTCTGACAGCACTATCGTTACACGCACCACTATCTGTATAAAACATTCACCCTAAGGTCCCTTCTAAATCATTGTCCTTCTGCCTTCAACCTTTGCCCTCTTGTTCTGGACTCCCCTATCCTGGGAAAGAAATAGTGGCTATTCAGAATATCCATGCCATTGATGATTTTATAAACCTTTATAATGTCACCCCACAGCCTCTGACTCCAGGGGGGAATGCCTCAACCTAATCCTCCTCTCCCAAAAGCTGAAACTGTGCCGTCCTAATAGATCTTTGTGAATGTTTTCTGGAGAAAACCGAGTTGTACGCAGTATTCTTAAAGTGGCCTCACCAACACCCTGTACAGGTGCAACATACCACCACAACTCCTATACTCAATGCTCTGACTGATTAAGGCAAATGTGCCAAATGTGTTCTGCACCACACTGTCTACCTGCGACTCCACTTTCAAGGAACTATGCACCTGCAGCCCGAGGTCCCTTTGTTCCACACCTCACCAACACCCTGTACAGATGCAACATACCACCACAACTCCTATACTCAATGCTCTGACTGATTAAGGCAAATGTGCCAAATGTGTTCTGCACCACACTGTCTACCTGCGACTCCACTTTCAAGGAACTATGCACCTGCAGCCCGAGGTCCCTTTGTTCCACAACACGCCCAAGGACATTACCAGTAAGTGCATAATTCCTGCCCTGATTTGCCTTCCCAAAATGCAAAACCTCGTATTTATCTAAATTCAACTTAATCTGTCACTCCTTGCCCTTTTGTGCCATGTAATTGTGGCCGCGTTGTACTCTGAGATAATCTACTACACCACCTTTCTGATGTCATCTGTAAACGTACTAACTATGCCTCCGATGTTCTCACCGAAATCGTTGATATCAATGATGAAATGCAGTGAACTCAGTACTGATTCTTGCAGCACACTGCAGGCCACAAGCCTCCTAACCGTCTACCTTCAAGCCAGTTGTGGATCCAATTGACTAGCTTCCTCTGCAACCCCTGTAACCTAACCTTACTAATCTGCCTACAAAGCAGAATGTTATGAACACCTTGATGAGGTCCATATAGAGAATGTCTAACAAACTGCCTTCATCAGGTCCATATAGAGAATGTCTAACAAACTGCCTTCATCAATCGTCATTGCCACTTCTTCCTAACGCTCAACGACATTAATGAGACATGATTTCCCATGCAGAAAGACACATTGTCGACCCCGATCAGCCCTTGCCTTCCCAAACGTATGTAAATCCTTTCCCTCTGAATCCCCTCCAACAACTGACCCACCACTGACATCAGGCTCACCGGTCTATAGTTCCCCGGTTTTTTGGGTTACTGTTTCCTTTTCTAGTCCCACTCCTCCACTGCTCACAACAAATGTTAAATGTAACCAGGTCGGTGATATGGCCGATGATCTCGGTCTCAGACTGGGTCAGGGTCAATTTTAGGAACAAATAAGGCTAGTTTCTTTAATCTCCTAAAACAACACGCTTATGATTCAGAGCAATATTACTCAAGCTAAGATGGAAAGATGAAAGGCAAAGTGATTGGGTATTGCAAATATATAATCGATATTTCCCTGTTTAATACTCTAAGACACACACACACAGACAAACCGATTAACAAAATCTCTGCAATTTTAACTTGAAAGAACTTTGTCCAAATATTTGTGTAACTCATGACAAAAATAAAAATTGAGAGATTGTCCAAAATGTTATTCTGCTTCTGAAAATATTCTACTCACACAAGCTGCAAGCAATGAGATTTCATCCTGGAAAACTTGGACTTGGCTGAATTCCCCTCGCATTAGGCAGTGAATCCTCCAATCGTCAGCTCAGTGGTTAGTAATGCTTCCTCACAACGCCAGGGTCTTGGGGTCGATTCCAACCTTGGTGATTGTGTGTGGAGTTTGCACATTCTCATCTTGTCTGTGTGAACTTATAATGGGTGCTCCAGTTTCTCAACTCAGCTCAAACTGTGTAGGTTAGGTGAATTGGTCACGCTAAATTGTCCGGGGTGTTCAGGGATTTCCAGATTAGGTGCATTAGTCAGATATAAATGTAGCGGAGTGGGCCTGGGAAGGTTGGCATGGAATTGTTAGGCCGAAGTGCCCGTTTCCACACTATGGGAATTCTA
>NW_025209549.1:0-4044 GCF_004010195.1 Chiloscyllium plagiosum
ATGACTGAAAGTACAGCCATTCGTGTTGATTGGCGTCACATTTCGCAGCAGTAGCGGTTTATAATATCCGAACGGTTGTGGATAAGGTGAGTAGTCAGGGGTTTTCCCCAGGTTAGGGGCGTCTATAACTAGAGGGCATTGGTGGAAAGTGAGAGGGGAAAGGTTTTGTTGAGGTCTAAAGGGCACCATTTCACACAGAGTGTGGTGTGTGTATGGAATGAGCTGCCAGCGGGCGTGGTGGAGGCTGGTACAAATACAGCATCTGGGTACTGATAGACCTGGCGAGCTTTTCCAGCAATTTCTGCATTTCTCTAAAAATGCATTCATTTTAACATATGTGTTCTGAATAACTTCAACATTTTATTTTTTAATGACGCAGAGCCATGTAAACATATTTCAAATTGACCGACACCATTTTCTGCTAAGGGTATGGATCTGTGTATGACAGCAGCAATGATGCACCTACGTGGAGCAGGGAATGTGATGGAGACATAGTTTGGACAATGTACAAGGAGAACTCACATGGTCCAGTTTGGGAGAGGATGACATTATTGTGTGATTCAGCTCAGAGAGGGAGAAAATGTAATCTGTCCGAGAAGGAATGACCTATTACATTCTCTCTCCTTCATTGTTCCTCATCACAGCAATGTGTGCGAGCTAAAAAAAACCTCTAAAGTCATCGTTACCATTCGTATTTTTATAGAATCCCTGCAGAGTTGAAACAGGCCCTTCGGCCCAACAAGTCCACACCAACCTTCCCAACCCATTCCCCTCTATTTACCCCTGGCTAATGCACCTAGCCTAGAAATCCCTGGACACTATACTCAATTTAGAATGACCAATTCACCTAACCTACACAGTTTGAACTGTGGTAGGAAACGGGATCACCCATTAGAAGCTCACACAGACAAGGGGAGAATGTGCAAACTCCACAGAGACAGTCACCCAAGGCTGGAATCGAACCCAAGTCCATGGTGCTGTGAGGCAGCAGTGCTAACCACCGTGCTTCCCTTTCGGTGATCCCTAACCAGTATTCACTGGAATCTACTCACTGCCTAAAGCAAAGGGAATTCAGCCAAATCCACCTTCCCAGGATAGAACCTCATTGCTAGCAGCTATGTGAGTGCAATATCTTCAGAAGCAGAATAATGTTTTGGACAATCTCAATTTTTATTTTTGTCATGAATTCCAGTAAGATCTGGACAAAGTTCTTTTAAGTTAAAAATGCAGAGATTTTGTTAACCTGTTTGTTTGTGTGTGTGTATGTGTGTCGCAGTGTTTTAAACAGGAAAATATCGATTATATATTTGCAATACCCAAACACTTTTCCATTCATCTTTCCATCATAGCTTGAGTAACATTGCTGTGGATCATAAACGTGTTAAAGAAACTAGCTTGAGTTGTTGCTAAAACTGACCCTGACCCAGTCTGAGATGGATATCATCGACCATATCACCAACCTGCTTCCATTTGATATTTTTTGTGAGCAGTGGAGGAGTGGGACTAGAAAGAAAACAGTGACCCCAAAAGCCAGGGTACTATAGACCGGTGAGCCTGATGTCAGTGGTGGGTAAGTTGTTGGAGGGGATTCTGAAGGACAGGATTGACATACATTTGGGAAGGCAAGGGCAGATCAGGATATTCAACGTGGCTTTCTGCATGGGAAATCATGGGTCATTAATTTGGTTTAGTGTTATGAAGTTGTGACAAAGAAGATTGATGAAGCTGTGTGTTAGATATTGTCTACATGGACCTCAGTCAGGTGTACATAACATTCCGATTAGCAGACAGATTAGTAAGGTTCAGTCACTTGGGATACAGGGGAATCTAGTCACAATTGGCTTGAAGGAAAAGGGGTATTTTTCAGATTGGCGGCTTCCGAGAAGCAATGTGCTGCAAGAATCAACACTGAGTTCACTACATTTTATCATTTATATCAATGATTTGGATGTCAACACTAGGGCCATAGTTAGTAAGTTTACAGATTGCATCAGAAAGGTGGTCTAGAAGATTATCTCAGAGTACAACAAGACCACAATTAGATGGGGCAAAGAAGCAAGGCGTGAGAGATGAAGTTTAATTTAGATAAATACGAGGTTTTGCAGTTTGGGAAGGTAAACCATGGAGAAATTATATACTTAATGGTAAGGTCCTGGGGCGTGTTGTGGAACAAAGGGACCTCGAGCTGCAGGTACATTGTTCCTTGAAAGTGGAGTCGCAGGTAGACAGTGTGGTGCTGAACACATTTGACTAATCAGTCAGAGCATTGAGTATAGGAGCTGTGGTGGCATGCTGCATCTGTAGTAGGAAACTGGAGCACGCATGAGAAGCTCACACAGACAAGGGGAGAATGTGCAAACTCCACACAGACAATCACCCAAGGCTGGAATCGAACCCAAGTCCCTGGTGCTCGAGGCAGCAGTGCTAACCACCGTGCTACCCTTTGGATGTTCCCTGACCAGCATCCATTGGAATCTACTCACTGCCTAAAGCAAAGGGAATTCAGACAAATCCAACTCTCTCAGGGTGTTGGTGAGGCCACTTTAAGAATACTGCGTACAACTCGGTTGTCTGGAGAAAAGATTTACCTGGATGTTCCAGGACTGGAGGTTTGAGCTTCGGAGAGAGGTTGTTTAGGTTGAAGTGCTTCCTGGAGTGTCAGAGACTGAGGGATGACATTTTAAAATCATCAGGGGTGTGGATATTCTAAATAGCCATGGTCTGATCCCTGGATAGGGGAGTCCAGAATAAGACAGCACAGGTTGAAGGGAAGAGGGCGAATGATTTAGAAGGAACATGAAGATAAATGTTTCACACAGAGAGTGGTGTGTGTACAGAAAGTGCTGTCAGAGGAAGTGGTTAAGGCGGGTACAGTCATAGGAGGAATATTGGGCAAATGCTGGCAAATGGGACTAATGGGTTTTGGTATCTGATCGGAGAGAATATATTGGACTAACGGGTCTGTTTCCATTCTGCATGACTCTTTGATTCTATAAGAGGGATGGAGAAAAATTCTTAAAGGACCTTTCAAGTGGGAATTCTCTTCACTGGAAGTTTTTATTGCGCCTCTATGTTCACGTGGACTGAAAGCTGTGTTAGTTAATTATTTGACAGGGAAGTGAGTCACAGATAATTGGACGCAGACAGGAAAGTGGGGCTGAGACCATAACCTGATCAGCCACAATTTTAGTGCCTTGTGGAGAAGGATCAAAGTATCTAATGCCCCACTCCTGCTCCTCAGTCCCATGTTTCTGTGTTCCATTCAGCACATCAAACCTGCTAGACAGGAGCAGTTGGAGGCTACTTACATCTAAAACCTGATGCACAGAATCAGAGGAGACCATTCAGCCCTTTAAGGCTATCACACGCTTTGATGTGATTTGGGAAATGTAATTGGAAAACCCAGGTTGGGTATGAAAGAGGCACCTCATCTCTTTTTACAGAGATACCCATCTCTGAAACTTGTGTTTCATTTATTGATCATGTTATAGACCCAGATTCACTGTGAATACAGCCCATATACCTCACCCAGACATGGCTCACAAACTCCTCTGGTCTCCCTGACTGCAATATTCAGTAATTTGCACATTCATGAAAATAACACCCCCTAACTTTCCAATAACAGAATGTGAGAACATCAGAAACAGGGGCAGGTCGTTCACTCCCCAAGCCTGCCTTGCCCTTCACTAAGATTATGGCTGATCTGCTCTTGGTCTCAAATCCTCTTTCATTCCCAATTCTTCATCGCCCTCAACTCCCTGTCAGGTCAATATCCATCTACCCCCTCTTCAAATCCTTTCAGTCATCTAGCTCCCCGAACAGTCTTGAGAACAGAAATCCTGACATTCAATCCCACCTGTTTGAAGAAAACACTTGCTGCTCCTGTACCATGGCTTATTGATGTGAACAAAAGAGGCTGATACAAGGGTTCAGGTAAAAATGACTGACCCCGATATCAAGGCAGTGTTTGCCTTCTGTTGACATCAAGAAGTTCATTCAGCAGCTCACGCTGGTTTCACAGGAATATGAGGAAGCCATTCAGCC
>NW_025209549.1:4690-8336 GCF_004010195.1 Chiloscyllium plagiosum
TTCAGGCTCTCTGCCTTTATTCCTGATGAAGGGCTTTTGCCCGAAACGTCGATTTTGCCTGTCCTCGGATGCTGCCTGAATTGCTGTGCTCTTCCAGCACCACTGATCCAGAATCTGGTTTCCAGCATCTGCAGTCATTGTTTTTACCTCGTTGATTTTATCAGAAACAGGGGCAAGTCGTTCACTCCCCAAGCCTGCCTTGCCTTTCACTAAAATTATGGCTGATCTGCTCTTGGTCTCAAATCCTCTTTCATTCCCAATTCTTCATCGCCCTCAACTCTCTGTCAGGTCAATATCCATCTACCCCCTCTTCAAATCCTTTCAGTCACCTAGCTCCCCGAACAGTCTTGAGGACAGAAATCCTGACATTCAATCCCACCTGTTTGAAGAAAACACTTGCTGCTCCTGTACCATGGCGTATTGATGTGAACAAAAGAGGCTGATACAAGGATTCAGTTTAAAATGACTGACACCGATATCAAGGCAGTGTTTGCCTTCTGTTGACATCAAGGAGTTCATTCAGCACCTAATGCTGGTTTCACAGGAATATGAGGAAGCCATTCAGCCCATTGACACAATTGGAGAAGAACATGGACAGCCCATTCAGTGCCTCCCGCCTATTACTCAGGAAGGGAAGGAGTCCAGTGTGATGGACAATACCAGAGCCCCTCAAAAATATTTGAGGGCGGTAGCCTAGACTCTAATATTTTTATATTTAAAAGGAAACGTAAACTGTCTGTTCCAGATGCAACGTGAATGGTCAAACTACTTGGTGTGAAGCAAAACACCATTTATTTAAACACGGAACATAAAATGAAACCAAAGAAAGGGGAAATTAGAATAACTTAATTCTATTGGACAAGTTAACAGAATAATAGATCTAGGAACTATTACTGATGAACTGTTCCAGTATAGGGAAATCCCATAAACACAGCCCTGGCAAAAAGGAATATTTAGACACAGATAGTCACAAACATTTCTCCAATCCAGGAATTAAAAACAGCATCAAGAGAAAATTCAGAGAGAGAAGCAGCCAGGAGATAGTCACTGAAGATTCCAACTCTGTGTAGACCCCAATAGTTTCTAATGTTACTGAGAAACCAAAGCCCAGAGATCCTAATCTGTGAGAGCTGGCCACACCCATTCAGGCTGCATTAAACTAAACACAAGCCCTCCCTAGCTGTTACTCAAGTGGTCTTAACTAGCCAGCTTGGTAACTATCGCTCAATCTCTCTCTTTAAAGAAACCGGGACAAATAACCTCTTAAAGCTGCAGCATTGTCACACTTGCCAGCATATCGAGCCGTCAAACAGGAACCAGGAGTAACCCAGTCAGGCCCTTGCCCCTGTCCAATGGGACGAGGAAGAAGCCAGTCAGTCTGTTGAGTCACTGACACAACAATAGGATGAGGCCATTCAGCCCCTTGAGCCACTTATACAGGAACAGCAGGAGGCCATTCTCCCTCAACGCACTTACACAGGGACAGAATGAGGTAATTGATGCTGATTCCTGATGAATGGCTTATGCCCGAAACATCAATTCTCCTGCTCGTCGGATGCTGCCTGACCTGCTGTGTTTTTCCAGCAATCAATTCTCTACTCCAAACTCCAGCATCGGCAGTCCTCGCTGTCTCCTAATTGATGCTCTAACGTGATGAGTAAATGGAGCAGAGGCTGCACAGACAGACTACTTCACGTTGTTCCTCTTGGCTCTGTTGCTTAGGATACACAAATGGGACTTTAACATGGTTTTCTAGTAGTCAGCAGGGAAGACTTATGTCTTGTGTGAAGACTCAAGAAGGCATCTTTCATCTCCAAGAAGAGAGCCTGGTGTTCTCTATGTAGGGCGGAAGCTGGTGGGAATGGCTACCTGTTTCAGATGGAAGGTGCTGTGGCTGCTGTTGGGGATTGTGAATAACCTGACGTTCAGTACAGGGTTCACATGCCGACTGCACAATAAAGTGGGGGGAGTTAATTTAGGCATATAAACTATTAGCAAAGTCACATTACACTGATGAATGGACTCTCTAAGTTCAAATAATGATGATATCATTCATGTTGATCTTGTCTAGTGCTTGTCCTGTTCAGTGTAACCTGTATGCCTTACTCTGTCCAAGCCTATTTCCACCCTATGATCTGTCTGACCATGCTAACTATGACCTGCCTTCAATGCTCATAAATAAAGTGTTTCCCTGTACTGAGATACACGTGACAATATATCAAACCAATTAATCCTATGTAAAGTATGGAATTTCTCTCCCTGTCAATGTCTCTTTTGGAAATAAGTGATCGCTGCCACTCCTCGTGTTTCATCATCACCATTTCTTCGTCTCTCGCAGCTCTGCAGATTAAACACTCAGCTTATTCACTCTATCCTCATGTTACCATCACCCATGTCTGTGGCAAGGAGATCATTCCTTACAAAGGAGATCAACTCTGTAGAGAGTGCTCCAAATGCTCTCTCAGCAAGGCTCTACAACAACAGGAAGATGGCTTTACTTATGTACTCGAATCATCTTACAGAGAAGGACAGCATACCATTGACTGCACCCATTACTTATGCAGGGTTTGATTCAAAGCAGAAACGCATAGACTTGTGAGTGGGCGATCATGCTTCCCAAATTTGTTAGATTCTTTGATGAAGTGACCAAGAAAGTTGACGAGGGTAGAGCGGCAGGCGTAGTCTCCATGGATTTCAGTAAGACTTTGATAAGGTTCCACATGGCAGGCTGGTCAGGAATGTGACATCACGTGGAATGCTGGGGGGACTGACCAATTGGATACACAGTTGGGTTGATGGGAGAAAGCAGAGTGTTTAGTGGAAGGATGTTTGTCAGACTGGAGGGTTGGTCCATTGCTGTTTGTTATCTATGATTTGGTTGAGAATGTACAAGACATGATTAGTACGTTTGCAGATGACTCTAAAGTAATTGGGAGCATGATCGGTGAGGAAGTTAATCAGAAATTGCAGCAGGACCTTAATCAGGTGGGGAAGTGGGCCGAGAAATGACAAATGGAATTTAATATCGAAGTGTGAGGTCTTGCATTTTGGAAACACAAATCAAGGTAGGAGTTTCATGGTGAATGGGAGGGTCTTAAGTGGTGCAGTGGGCAGAGAGACCTTGGTGTTTAGGTATACACGGTTCTCTATGAGTGGAGTCAAACGTAAACAGGGCAGTGAAGAAGGCTTTTGGCACATTAGCCTTCATCAGGCAGGATATTAAGTATACAAGTTGGGAATTTATTTTGCAGTTACCCAGGACTTTGTAAAGGCCGCACTTGGAGTATTGTGTTCAGTTTTGTCACCTTGTTATCAGGAGGATGTTTTTAAATTAGAAAGAGTGCAGAAGAAATTTACAAAGGCGTTGCCAAGACCCAATGGTCTGAGTTATAGGGAGAGGTTGAACAGGCTAGGAAATTTTCTTTAGCGTGTAGGGGACTGAGAGAGTCCTTATAGAGCTGTATAAGATTACGAGGACAATGGATAGGGTGAATACTCTCAATATTTTTCCAAAGTGTAGAGAATCGACGACTGGATAGGATCAGTTTATGGTTAAAGGGGAAGGAATAAAAGGGAACCTGAGGGGCTATTTCTTTACACAGAGAATGGTACGTGGATGAGCTGCCAGCAGATGTGGTTGTGGGGG
>NW_025209549.1:8378-11707 GCF_004010195.1 Chiloscyllium plagiosum
TGGATGGGCCATTTACAAGGGGGATCGAAACCCCTCTGTTAATTAAAACCAAACACCCAGAAAAGCTCGCCTCAACTTGTAATCTGTTAAAATATGAGTGAAACAGATCTCATACATTCCACTGTTTAAACAAAAAATGTCAAGTTGTTTTCTTAACTTTAATAGTGAAAACTAAACAACAAGTATTCACAAATACAAGTCCCTCTTGTCTTAGCTATTTACTATCAGACTCTGTAAAAATATGCTAGTCCAACAACCCACATATTAAACATTACAAACTCAAGACCACACAGAATCCATCTTCCCCACTATGTTCACTCTCCAGCTGCTGAACTCCCTGGGTCATTTTTTTTTATTGCAAGTAGCTTTTAAATGGACATGTATCTTTGATAGAAAATGTTTGAGATGGCCAGTTAGCACTCATGCTCTACAGCAGTTACTCTGCTGTTGGGTGGCAGGAGCTATCACTCTCGTTTCAAAATGCTGGGTTTATATACTTTCCAGGTGTCCAAACAATAATATTCAAACTCTGTTGGCTTCTGGTATCCTGAGCGTTATTTAAACTCTTTGGCGGTATTTGAATTGTTGTCAAACAGCAACCAAATCTCAGGTATTCATTTCCCAGCTAATGGTGACATGTGGAACAGGCTGACCTTTAGCAGGCATCTGTGGCTGTACTTTCTATTCAGCAAAACCCATTCTGTCTTAAAGTGACCGGACATGCTTTCGGCTTCCCCCCTTCAGAAAAAAAAAATGGACCAACAGAATGAAAAGATGGCTTCATTTCTTTTCCTCTAATTCTTAATCCCATTATTATGAATTACGAAAGTTTTATTCTCATCTATACCATGTATATTAATTCTGCACACATATATAACACTGCAATAAGTCAAATCTTATCCAAACGTTTTCTTTTAAATCTGCGATGACACATCTTTTAGGACCCACAGCATGTACATTTTGTAAATTTAAAGTCGGGAAGGTAAGACTCCAATTAGATATTCTCATATTCTGGCCTTTAAATATTCAAAAATGCGAGAGTTTGTTGTTATCCACAACCATGTCCGACAATTTGTTTGTCAAATAAACATTAAAATATTGTCAGGCCAGTGCGAAACTTCATCATTCCTTTTCAATAATTGAGACTTCATTTTTTTTTGTGGTGAATATTGAGTTTTTTCGACAAGTAGCCAATTAGCCATTCAATTCCATCATCCTCTTTCTGTATCAATACAGCTCCGCCCACTATATACCGAGCATCAAACACAATTTTCAAAGGGATTCAAAATATTTTGTGTAGCTAAAACTGGTGCGGTGATTAATCCTGCTTTAAATTCTCAAATACCTACTGGCAATGTTCTGTCCACCACAATTCTGTGTTCTTCTTTAATAAATCCAGCAGTGGTGCCAATACGCTCCTGAAGTTTGGAACAAACTTCCGATAGAATCCACTCAGTTCCAAAAATCGAAGCACCTCTTACTTCAAGGATGGTTGTGGAAATTCCTCAAAGCCCTTCGTTTTTATGTTCCATAGGGTCAACCTTCCATGGCCAATGTAATATCCCAAGAACGTCACCTCTGCCTTCGCGAATTGTGTTTTCTTTAAGTTTATTACCAAGATTGCTTCTTGTAATCGTTCAACATGCTCTGCCAAATGTAACACGTGAGCTTTCACTCACTTGCTAAAGATCACCACATCATACAGATGAACTGCACAATTTGTTCATCTGGCCACAACTCTGTTCCTGAGTCTTCAATGTATCTCGAGCATTATTCATTCACACAACATTCTCTAACATTTTTTTATCATATCCGGTATCTTTGCCAAATAATTTAACTGATTCAACGTTTTATTTTAATTTGAAAGGGGCCCACTAAACCTGGCTTTGAAGGGGTTTTCTACCACTGGTAGCAATACTAATACTTCATCCCCACGGGAAATCGTCAAAGTTTCAGAGTTTTTAATCTGCCACCTGCATTACTCTATACTGTGCCTCTTCAGGTGCTGTTTAGCTAACTCACCTACACTATCTAATTTCTCCCTCATCTCAGATACATAATCCAAGTGTGAGACCTCCGACTTTGGTCCTGCCAATTTATATTTAATTAATTTCAAAGGACCTCTCACTTCATGTACGAATATTAACTCAAAGGATGTAAAGTGAGTAGTTTTGTTTGGGGCATCTCTCATGACAAACAGTATAATGAGACACCTTTATTCCAATCATTCAGGTAATTCTGACAGTACGCTGTTAATATTGTCTTCAGCATCTGATGCCAACTTTCCAAGGCTCCCTGGGATTAGGGATGCACTTGACTTAAACTGCTGTATGCCAAAGCTATCCATGACGTCCTTAAACAGCTGAGCGGTAAAATGAGATTCTTGGTCTGACTGAATCACACTGTGTAGCCCACAGCGAGTAAAGACAGCTACCAACTCCTCTACATCCCTTTTTGCCTTTAGACCCCATAATGGAATTATCCCTGGAAATCACGTAGACACATCCATTATGATCAGCAGATATTGGTTTCTACTTTTATTTCAGAAAGGGGAGCTACACAACTAATCATAACCCACATGAAAGGTTCTTCGAATACAGGAATTGGCAACAAAGGTGCTAATTTTATTACTGCCTGTGACGTACCTACCATTTGGTATGTATGACATATACAACAAAAACTAACCACGTCATTGTGCATTCCAGACACTAGAAATGCTTTAGCCTGAGTCTTCAGTGCATTAACTCCTTTGGCTTTTTCCTTTGGTTTTCCTTCCTGTTGTAACGTATGACAGTGGGATCTTGTCCCTGGGTATTTTTGTTTTAATTCTCCAGTTCCCTGAACTTACTTTTGCTTCTCCACCACAAGGGGTGCCTCTCCTACCTTGGATCCGGCTAAATCATTCCCAAGAACAAACTGTATTCCTGGAAATGACAATCTGTCAGTCAATCTCACTGTTACTTCCCCAACCTTGATTTGGCACTCCACGTAATGTTACACAAGGGAATGCTTAATTTCTGTCCCCATTTCACAAATTATCAGGCTGTTGTTTGACATGTCAGAAAGAGTGAAAATACTTCCATCTCTTACTATTCGAGGCCGAGGGAAATTGAGGACTGTAGATGCTGGAGACCAAAGTTGAAAAGTGTGGGCTGGAAAAGCACAGCAGATCCGCAGCATCCGAGAGGCAGGAGAGTTGATATTTCAGGCATTAGTCCTTCATCAGGAAAGTGGGAGACAAGGAAGGTGGATGGGGCTGAGAATTAAATAGGAGGGTGGGGGTGGAGCTGGGTGGAAGGTAGCTTGGAAGGCGATAGGTAGATGTAGGT
>NW_025209549.1:13434-16995 GCF_004010195.1 Chiloscyllium plagiosum
CCCTCTTTCTCTTTCTATATCTTCTCCCTCTCTTTCTGTCTCTCCTTATCTTCTAACTCCAGTTACCCCGCTTGCAATTTAAGTTTTTTTCCAATTCGACTGCAGTTTCCTGCTTCTCTGATACACCAAAAGTGCTTGCCTAACTCCATTATGATTACAGTTTTCCTTCTGTCTCTGGTGAAACCCAATTCTAATCTACATGTTAATTCTGAAAGTGTGCCCTTCCTTTGTCTTTCTACACTTTCTTAGCAAATTTGTGCATCATCTTCAAACCTCAGAACCTCCTTAGTCATGTTATAAACCATTTCTTTTGATTGAACCAACCACAAGGAAACAAAATTAAATGAATTTTGTCACCTGTTTTATTTGAAGATCTAGGTCACTAACTACCAAGTGATTGAATCTGCTGGGACCTTTTAAAGCCAAAATCTGTTCAAATCCCATACGACAAGCCCTCAAACCGTTATGATGTCGATGTCTAACCCCTCTGTTAATTAAGACCACCCACACAGAAAAGCTCACCTCGCCTCGTAATCTGTTAAAAGATGAATGACAGAGAAGTCCCAAATTCCACTATTAAGAGAAAGATAGCCATTTACAAGTATGTAAGTGAGCTCGCTGAGCTTGAAGGTCTGTTTTCAGATGTTTCGTCACCATGACTAGGTAACATCACCAGGGAGAGTCTCTGGTGACACATTGGTGGTATGTCCCACTTCTCTATTTATAGGTTTTGGTTTCTCAAGGTGCGTGATGTTATTTCCAGTTTTTTTCAAGGGAAGGTAGATAGGATCTAAATTGATGTGTTTATTGATGGACTTCTGGCTAGAATGCCATGCCTCTCAGAAGTTTCGTGCGTGGCTTTGTCCTAGGAAGTGTGTGTAGTCACAGTCAACGTGGTGTCCTACTTTGTGATAGTGGGTCATGTCTTTTGGTGGCCAGTTAGTGTTCATATGTCCTGCTAGCACGACAACAGGACAGTTTGAAATGGAGGAAAAGTTATTTTATATACAGTGTTTAATCAGTGTGTGTTCAGATAAATAACATTTTTCATATGTGTACAACACATTCTGAATGAACAACTGAGACACAGTTAATGAAAAATGATGCACATGATGTATAAAATTTCTAAAGCATTAAAACATTATTTGATCCTCATTTGAAATGATAACTTCCCTTTCTCTCAACGTTCCCCCTTTTTGTGGGATTCCCAACTCTAGTCTCATTCTTATCAGGATGTGTGTTATAAATTCTTGCTTCTCGTGTCCCAACTCATTTTAGTTAATCCCCTTTCTACCAGGAATTCAATACATTGGCCTGCTTGGTTCTTTCCAAAGTTAGTCTCTGTCATATTATTGGAGGAAAGGTTCTGGCATCAGACCCAGCATTTGAACATATTACTTTGTTGTACGTGCACTAACAAAGGACCACAACACACAGGCATTGCCAAGCATTGAGGGATATACAGCTACTTCTATCGATAATGCAGTTTTCTCATTTTTCACATCTCCATATCTATATCCTCTCTCTCGTTCTCCCTTTGCATCTATGTAAGAAATCCACCAATTATTCTTCGTGGCCCATCTCTCAAAACTGCTCCTTTCAGTTTATATCTAATGTTCTCTTCGAGAAGTAATGTGGTTATAATTAAGCAATGTAACTACAAAGACATGCGGGAGGAGCTGGCCCGAGTTAATTGGAAGGGGAGCTGAGCAGGAAAGGCCATGGAGCAGCAATGGCAGGAGTTTCTGGGGATATGTCGGAAGATAATACCAGAAATGCAACCCCAAGAAGATGAAACATACTCATGGGAGGACAAGGCAGTGTGAGTGATAAGGGCTCAAACCAAAAGAGTAAACATACAATGTGGTGAAGATGATTGGGAATCCAGAGAATTCATTGTCTCTGAAACTACATAAGGCTTGCATCAGTGACACTACAGGGTCCAAGGAAGTTCCTGTGGAGTGAAGAGTGAGGCTTTTGCTCAGAAGTCTTTGACAAGGAGTTTGAGTGAAATGATTGCACCACAGTTGAAGAGGGTGAAGACATGACTGCCCAGCTGGTTCAGTGCGCTAAGTGCTTGATGTGGGAGGTCAACGACTCTGGTGTGTCTGGCTCGTATATGTGTGGAAAGTGTGTGCACGTTCAGCTACTGACCGAGCATGTTGCAGCGCTGATGAAAGAACTCGAGGACCTTAGGCTCATCCGAGAGAACGATATCTTTCTGGGCAAGACCTTCAGTGAGGTTACTCTACCGACCATACCAGAAGAGAGTAGAAGAGAGCAGACGATGAGGAAGGCAGAGAGGAGACAGGTGCAAGAGACTCCGGGGGAAGTACCTGTCAGGAACAAGTTGAATCGTTTGGAAACAGTAGAGACAGATGACACTGCCAGTCCGCGAGGTGGTCAGGTCTGTCAATCAAAAGTTGGCGTGCAGACAGAGCCGTGGTAATAGGGGACTCCACAGTGAGAGGAACTGACGGGGTTTTGTGGCAGCAGGCGGGACTTAAGGATGGTGTGTTGCCTTCCTGCTGCCAGGGTTAAAGACATCACAGACAGAGTGCTGGAAATCCTCAAGGACGAAGGTGAAGAGCCAAAGGTGGTTGTACATGTTGGCACAAATGATGTTGGGAAGAAGAGGAGGAACATACTACAGCGGGACTTCGGAGAACTAGGAAGAAGGCTGAAAAGCAGAATGTCCAGGGTGGTTATCTCCGGTTTGTTTCCAGTTCCTCAGCCTAATGAGGCCAGAAACAGTAAGATAATCGACTTGAACGTGTGGCTGGGAACTGGTGCAGGAAGCAAGGATTTAAATTCTTGGATCACTGGGGTATGTATTGTGGTAAGCATAAATTATACAAGAGAGACGGTTTGCACCTTAATAGGTTAGAGACCAGCATTTTGACAGGCAGGTTTGCGGCTGCAACACAGCTGCGTTTAAACGAAGTGGGGGGCGGGAGGGTGGAGGAACAAACTGGATGTTTAAGAAGGAAATTGAAGGGAACGTTAGAACAAGGGAAGTCAAGAAAGATAACTGTTTCAATGAAGCAGAAAACGCAAAAAGGGATCATACTGTAAGGTTGCGTGAAATAGGAGTTGATGCGAAGAGTGAGGGCAGTAACAAATTTTTAAAAATACTTTAAATATGAATGCACGAAGCATGATAAATAAGACGGATGAGCTTGAAACTCTTTTGAAAATTGGCATATGCCATATTCTGGTGATAACTGAGACGTGGCTTCAAGTGGACAGTGTTTGCAAAATGAATATTCAAGGACAGACTGACTGGCAGAGGGGGTGGGATGGCCCTGTTGGTAAGAGGTGATATTCAGTCCCTTGTGCGGGGGAACCTAGAGTCAGGGGATATAGAGTCAGTGTGGATAGAGCTGAGAAATTCTAAGCGTAAAAAGACCCTCTTGGGGGTTATCGACAGGCCCCCAAACAGTAGCCTGGATGTCGGATATAAGTGAAATCAGGAGCTGAAATTGGCCTGTCGCAAAGATATTACTACAGTTGTTATTGGGGATTTCAAACATGCAGGTAGACTGGGAGAATCAGGATTGT
>NW_025209550.1:0-3624 GCF_004010195.1 Chiloscyllium plagiosum
TGATATACAGGAGGGCATTATGCCAGTGTGTGAGATACAGGAGGGCACTATCCCAGTGTGTGATATACAGGAGGGTAATACCCCAGTGTGTGATATATAGGAGGGCACTATCACAGTGTGTGATATACAGGAGGGCACTATTACAGTGTGTGATAGACAGGAGCGTTATATCACAGTGTGTGACATACAGGAGGGTAATACCCCAGTGTGTGATATATAGGAGGGCAGGGCACTATTACAGTGTGTGATATACAGGAGCGTTATATCACAGTGTGTGACATACAGGAGGGTAATACCCCAGTGTGTGATATATAGCAGGGCACTATCACAGTATGTGATATACAGGAGGGCACTATCCCAGTGTGTGATGCACAGTAGGGCACTATGTCAGTGTGTGATACACAGGAGAGTTACATCCCAGTGTGTGATATACAGGAGGGTAATATCGAAGAGGGGCACCAGTATCCTTGGTGGGAGGTTTGCTAGTGCTCTTGGGGGGGGGAGGAGGGTAATATCCAAGTGTGTGATATACAAGAGGGCACTATCACAGTGTGTGATATACAGGAGGGCACTATCCCAGTGTGTGATATACAGGAGGGCTCTATCCCAGTGTGTGATATACAGGAGGGTAATATCACAGTGTGATATACAGGAGGGCACTATCCCAGTGTGTGATATACAGGAGGGTAATATCCCAGTGTGTGATATACAGGAGGGTAATATCCCAGTGTGTGATATACAGGAGAGTAATATCCCAGTGTGTGATATACAGGAGGGTAATATCCCAGTGTGTGATATACAGGAGGGTAATATCCCAGTGTGTGATATATAGGAGGGCACTATCTCAGTGTGTAATATACAGGAGGGTAATATCCCAGTGTGTGATATACAGGAGGGTAATATTCCAGTGTGTGACATACAGGAGGGTATTATCCAAGTGTGTGATATACAGGAGGGCACTATCCCAGTGTGTAATATACAGGAGAGCACTATCACAGTGTGTGATATACAGGAGGGCACTATCACAGTGTGTGATGTACAGGAGGGCACTATCCCAGTGTGTGATATACAGGAGGGCACTATCCCAGTGTGTGATACACATAAGGGCACTATCCCAGCGTGTGATATACAGGAGGGTAATATCCCAGTGTGTGATATACAGAAGGGTAATATCCAAGTGTGTGATATTCAGCAGGGCACTATCCCAGTGTGTGATATACAGGAGGGTAATATCCAAGTGTGTGATATTCAGCAGGGCACTATCCCAGTGTGTGATATACAGGAGAGTAATATCCCAGTGTGTGATACACAGGAGGGCACTATCCCAGTGTGTAATATACAGGAGAGCACTATCACAGTGTGTGATATACAGGAGGGTAATATCCCAGTGTGTGATATACAGAAGGGCACTATCACACTCTGTGATATACAGGAGGGTAGTATCCCAGTGTGTGACTTACAGGAGGATAATATCCAAGTGTGTGATATTCAGCAGGGCACTATCCCAGTGTGTGATATACAGGAGGGCACTATGACAGTGTGTGATATACAGGAGGGCACTATCACAGTGTGTGATACACAGGAGGGCACTATCCCAGTGTGTGATATACAGGAGGGTAATATCCCAGTGTGTGACACACAGAAGGGCATTATTCCAGTGTGTGATATACAGGAGGGTAATATCACAGTGTGTGATACACAGAAGGGCACTATCCCAGTGTGTGATATACAGGAGGGCACTATGACAGTGTGTGATATACAGGAGGGTAATATCCCAGTGTGTGATATACAGGAGGGTAATATCTCAGTGTGTGATATACAGGAGGGTAATATCCAAGTGTGTGATACACAGGAGGCTAATATCACAGTGTGTGATACACAGGAGCGCACTATCCCAGTGTGTGATATACAGGAGGGCACTATGCCAGTGTGTGATATACAGGAGGGCATAATCCCAGTGTGTGATATACCGGAGGGCACTATCCCTGTTTGTGATATACAGAAGGGCACTATCACAGTGTGTGATATACAGGAGGGTAATATCCCAGTGTGTGATATACAGGAGGGTAATATCACAGTGTGTGATATACAGGAGGGCACTATCCCAGTGTGTGATATACAGGAGGGTAATATCCCAGTGTGTGATATACAGGAGAACACTATCCCAGTGTGTGATCTACAGGAGGGCACTATCCTAGTCTGTGATACACAGGAGGGCACTATCCCAGTGTGTGATATACCGAAGGCACCATCCTAGTGTGTGATATACAGGAGGGCACTATCCCAGTGTGTGTGATATATGGGAGGGCACTATCCCAGTGTGTGATTTGCAGGTGGATTATATCATATTCACTGAGACCACAGCGTGTTGTTGTTGTTGCTGTTGGTCTCTCTGTGGTTGCAGTATTTTACCAGCTTGTCAGCGCTGACCTGAAGTGATGCTGACCCCATGAATACAGAGAGTTGACCCATCTCCATTTCTGTTTCCCTCAGGCCTGGTCTTCAACTCGACTGCTCAGTTCCTCGCCTCATTTGATGTCAATGGAGAATCTGTCCTGTACTTGCTGCTTCCTGAAGGACTCCAGGGGAATGCTCCCATTCCCAATGACAGCCTGGTAAGGACTAGCCCAGGAGGAGCTGGCCAATCTGCCCTGCATCTCTGCAAGCTGCCTCTCCACATCGTGAGAGTGACTCAGTGCTGCCTTCCCTCCCCTATCCCTGTCTCAACCACATCACACCATTTCTCTCCAAATAGCTGTCCAATGTCCCTCTGGGATGTCCCATCCTCTGTCCCTCTGGAATGCCCCCATCCTCTGTCCCTCTGGGATGCCCCATCCTCTGTCCCTCTGGAATGCCCCATCCTCTGACCCTCTGGAATGCCCCCATCCTCTATCCCTCTGGAATGTCCCATCCTCTATCCCACTGGGATGCCCCATCCTCTGTCCCTCTGGGATGCCCCATCCTCTATCCCTCTGGAATGCCCCCATCCTCTGTCCCTCTGGAATGTCCCATCCTCTGTCCCTCTGGAATGCCCCCATCCTCTGTCCCTCTGGAATGTCCCATCCTCTATCCCACTGGGATGCCCCATCCTCTGTCCCTCTGGGATGCCCCATCCTCTGTCCCTCTGGAATGTCCCATCCTCTGTCCCTCTGGAATGTCCCCATCCTCTATCCCACTGGGATGCCCCCATCCTCTGTCCCTCTGGAATGCCCCATCCTCTATCCCTCTGGAATGGCCTATCCTCTATCCCTCTGGAATGTCCCATCCTCTGACCCTCTGGAATGGCCTATCCTCTATCCCTCTGGAATGTCCCATCCTCTGTCCCTCTGGAATGTCCCATCCTCTGTCCCTCTGGAATGTCCCCATCCTCTAATCCTCTGGAATGTCCCATCCTCTGACCCTCTGGAATGTCCCATCCTCTATCCCTCTGGAATGTCCCATCCTCTGTCCCTCTGGAATGTCCCATCCTCTGTCCCTCTGGAATGTCCCCATCCTCTGTCCCTCTGGAATGTCCCATCCTCTGTCCCTCTGGAATGCCCCCATCCTCTGTCCCTCTGGAATGGCCCATCCTCTGTCCCTCTGGAATGTCCCATCCTCTGTCCCTCTGGAATTGCCCCATCCTCT
>NW_025209550.1:3634-16997 GCF_004010195.1 Chiloscyllium plagiosum
CCCTCTGGAATGTCCCATCCTCTGTCCCTCTGGAATGCCCCATTCTCTATCCCTCTGGGATGCCCCATCCTCTGTCCCTCTGGAATGCCCCATCCTCTGTCCCTCTGGAATGCCCCATCCTCTGTCCCTCTGGAATGCCCCATCCTCTGTCCCTCTGGAATGCCCCATCCTCTGTCCCTCTGGAATGCCCCATCCTCTGTCCCTCTGGAATGCCCCATCCTCTGTCCCTCTGGAATGCCCCATCCTCTGTCCCTCTGGAATGCCCCATCCTCTGTCCCTCTGGAATGCCCCATCCTCTGTCCCTCTGGAATGCCCCATCCTCTGTCCCTCTGGAATGCCCCATCCTCTGTCCCTCTGGAATGCCCCATCCTCTGTCCCTCTGGAATGCCCCATCCTCTGTCCCTCTGGAATGCCCCATCCTCTGTCCCTCTGGAATGCCCCATCCTCTGTCCCTCTGGAATGCCCCATCCTCTGTCCCTCTGGAATGCCCCATCCTCTGTCCCTCTGGAATGCCCCATCCTCTGTCCCTCTGGAATGCCCCCATCCTCTATCCCTCTGGGATGTCCCATCCTCTGACCCTCTGGAATGTCCCATCCTCTGTCCCTCTGGATGCCCCCATCCTCTGTCCCTCTGGAATGGCCCATCCTCTGACCCTCTGGGATGCCCCATCCTCTGACCCTCTGGAATGTCCCATCCTCTGACCCTCTGGAATGTCCCATCCTCTGTCCCTCTGGAATGCCCCCATCCTCTGTCCCTCTGGAATGGCCCATCCTCTGTCCCTCTGGAATGTCCCATCCTCTGTCCCTCTGGAATATCCCATCCTCTGTCCCTCTGGAATGGCCCATCCTCTGACCCTCTGGAATGTCCCATCCTCTGACCCTCTGGAATGTCCCATCCTCTGTCCCTCTGGAATGCCCCCATCCTCTGTCCCTCTGGAACGGCCCATCCTCTGACCCTCTGGGATGCCCCATCCTCTGTCCCTCTGGAATGCCCCCATCCTCTATCCCTCTGGGATGTCCCATCCTCTGACCCTCTGGAATGTCCCATCCTCTGTCCCTCTGGAATGCCCCCATCCTCTGTCCCTCTGGAATGCCCCATCCTCTATCCCTCTGGAATGGCCCATCCTCTGTCCCTCTGGGATGTCCCATCCTCTGTCCCTCTGGAATGCCCCATTCTCTATCCCTCTGGGATGCCCCATCCTCTGTCCCTCTGGAATGCCCCATCCTCTGTCCCTCTGGAATGCCCCCATCCTCTGACCCTCTGGGATGTCCCATCCTCTGTCCCTCTGGAATGCCCCATTCTCTGTCCCTCTGGGATGCCCCCATCCTCTGTCCCTCTGGGATGTCCCATCCTCTGTCCCTCTGGAATGCCCCATCCTCTATCCCTCTGGAATGGACCATCCTCTGACCCTCTGGGATGCCCCATCCTCTGTCCCTCTGGAATGCCCCCATCCTCTGTCCCTCTGGGATGCCCCATCCTCTGTCCCTCTGGAATGTCCCATCCTCTGTCCCTCTGGAATGCCCCATCCTCTGTCCCTCTGGAATGTCCCATCCTCTGTCCCTCTGGAATGTCCCATCCTCTGTCCCTCTGGGATGCCCCATCCTCTGTCCCTCTGGGATGCCCCCATCCTCTGTCCCTCTGGAATGTCCCATCCTCTGTCCCTCTGGAATGTCCCATCCTCTGTCCCTCTGGAATGCCCCCATCCGATGACCCTCTGGGATGCCCCATCCTCTGTCCCTCTGGAATGGCCCATCCTCTCACCCTCTGGGATGCCCCATCCTCTGTCCCTCTGGAATGGCCCATCCTCTGTCCCTCTGGAATGCCCCATCTGATGACCCTCTGGGATGCTCCATCCTCTGTCCCACTGGAATGCCCGAACCTCTGTCCCTCTGGAATGCCCCCATCCGATGACCCTCTGGAATGCCCCAGTTGAAGCTGCCTACCCCCATTTCCAGGCAGTACGTTCCACACCCTCAGTACCCGCCGGGTGAGAACCTTGTCCGTTATAATTAGTTCTCAGCTCTCACCTCTCTCTGTGAGTTGTTGCACATTTACTACATCCTTCCCACCAGCTGGTGGTCTATAGACAGCACTGAGCAATATCATTGGACATGTTTTATTCTGTAACTCCGACACATTGTGTTCCTCCTCAGCCAGCACTGCTCCCCGACCTCCTTCCTCCCTTTCCTCCCTTCCCTGAACAAATTCCACTCGGGAAGACCAGATAGCCAGCCTTGGGCCCTACCTGGCACCAGAAACCTGACTTCCCCACAACATCGTCATTCCAACCTTCACCTGCAACTCCCCAGCCTCATTCATACTCACAACCATACCCTTTACTGGGAGAGCCAGCACTGGCCCAAATCCCAGTGACTGACCCAGTGCCCAGTGACTGTCCCAGAGCCCAGTGAGTGACCCAGTGCCCAGTGACAGGCCCATTGCCCACTGACTGACCCAGTACCCAGAGACTGACCCAATGCCCTGTAACTGGCCCAGTGCTCTGCATCTGGCCCAGTGCCCAGTGACTGTCCCTGTGTCCTATAATTGGCCCAATGCCCAGTGACTGTCCCAGAGCCCAGTGACTGACCAGTGCCCAGTGACTGACCTAGTGCCCAGTGACTGTCCCTGTGTCCTATAATTGGCTCAATGCCCAGTGACTGTCCTAGAGTCCAGTGACTAGCCTAGTGCCCACCGACTGTCCCAGTGCCCAGTGTCTGTCCCAGTGCCTCCAGTGCCCAGTGACTGTCCCAGTGCCCAGTAACTGTCCCAGTGCTCAGAGTCTGTCCCAGTGTTCAGTGTCTGTCCCAGTGGCCAGTGACTGACCTAATTCCCTGTGACTGGCCCAGTTCCCAGTGTTGTGTGGCCTTGTGAAGTCTATCCTCTGGGTTTTTATGAATTTGCTGGATTTTATGGTGAATCCAGGGTTTCTCCTGATGGGGCTGTGATAGAGGGACACATGAAGGGAGGGGAAGATGCTGAAATATTCAGCTCTCTCTGGCAGACAGGCTCCAGGTAGAGACAGTGTGGGATCTGCTGCGCTTTTCCAGCAACACATTTCCACAGTGTGGGATCTTCCTTACAGTGCTCACTGTCCCTCTCCATACCCTCTAGGTGTTCCTGACCAATTTCTCTGAGCGGTTTATCTACAGCAAGACTGTGAAAACTCCACCCAGGAGACTGAAGAGACAGGTGGAGAAATTCAATCAGACCCTGGCTCAAGACAATGTCAACTACCTGAACTCAGTTTACTTTGTGGCTCACTGCTGGAGGTTAGCACAGAGCAAGTGCTCAGCTGGGACTGTCCTGTAGTCCTTGTGGTGGTGGTGGGGGGAAGCAATCAGGAAGGAGGGTACAGTAGAAAACCAGGGTGACTGCTCTGGGCAGGAGGTAGTTAAACAGAGCCAATGATGGGTAGGTACTGGAGGTAATGCCAGTGCAGACTGCCAGGGGCCAGGGTAATCGTGTGGGGGCATGGGCTGGATTCCTATCCTGGCAGAGGGTGGAATCTAAATTTAGTGGCTCTGGATTAAAAGCCACAGAGCATGTACCCCTCTAGTGATGACTGACAATTCACTGCCACAGAAGGTTTACTAGAAGGTGTGAACAATGACGATAATCACCACTTTCTGATTGTCATTCAGGCTGACGGTGGGGTGCTGCATCAGAGCAAACACACAAACACTCACATACTCTCTCTCTCACACACACATACACACACAGTGAACAATGACGATAATCACCACTTTCTGATTGTCATTCAGGCTGACGGTGGGGTGCTGCATCAGAGCAAACACACAAACACTCACATACTCTCTCTCTCACACACACATACACACACATGTCAGTCCCTCACTATCTCTGAGGGTCCCTCTGTCAGTCCCTCACTATCTCTGAGGGTCCCTCTGTCAGTCCCTCACTATCTCTGAGGGTCCCTCTGTCAGTCCCTCACTATCTCTGAGGGTCCCTCTGTCAGTCCCTCACTATCTCTGAGGGTCCCTCTGTCAGTCCCTCACTATCTCTGAGGGTCCCTCTGTCAGTCCCTCACTATCTCTGAGGGTCCCTCTGTCAGTCCCTCACTATCTCTGAGGGTCCCTCTGTCAGTCCCTCACTATCTCTGAGGGTCCCTCTGTCAGTCCCTCACTATCTCTGAGGGTCCCTCTGTCAGTCCCTCACTATCTCTGAGGGTCCCTCTGTCAGTCCCTCACTATCTCTGAGGGTCCCTCTGTCAGTCCCTCACTATCTCTGAGGGTCCCTCTGTCAGTCCCTCACTATCTCTGAGGGTCCCTCTGTCAGTCCCTCACTATCTCTGAGGGTCCCTCTGTCAGTCCCTCACTATCTCTGAGGGTCCCTCTGTCAGTCCCTCACTATCTCTGAGGGTCCCTCTGTCAGTCCCTCACTATCTCTGAGGGTCCCTCTGTCAGTCCCTCACTATCTCTGAGGGTCCCTCTGTCAGTCCCTCACTATCTCTGAGGGTCCCTCTGTCAGTCCCTCACTATCTCTGAGGGTCCCTCTGTCAGTCCCTCACTATCTCTGAGGGTCCCTCTGTCAGTCCCTCACTATCTCTGAGGGTCCCTCTGTCAGTCCCTCACTATCTCTGAGGGTCCCTCTGTCAGTCCCTCACTATCTCTGAGGGTCCCTCTGTCAGTCCCTCACTATCTCTGAGGGTCCCTCTGTCAGTCCCTCACTATCTCTGAGGGTCCCTCTGTCAGTCCCTCACTATCTCTGAGGGTCCCTCTGTCAGTCCCTCACTATCTCTGAGGGTCCCTCTGTCAGTCCCTCACTATCTCTGAGGGTCCCTCTGTCAGTCCCTCACTATCTCTGAGGGTCCCTCTGTCAGTCCCTCACTATCTCTGAGGGTCCCTCTGTCAGTCCCTCACTATCTCTGAGGGTCCCTCTGTCAGTCCCTCACTATCTCTGAGGGTCCCTCTGTCAGTCCCTCACTATCTCTGAGGGTCCCTCTGTCAGTCCCTCACTATCTCTGAGGGTCCCTCTGTCAGTCCCTCACTATCTCTGAGGGTCCCTCTGTCAGTCCCTCACTATCTCTGAGGGTCCCTCTGTCAGTCCCTCACTATCTCTGAGGGTCCCTCTGTCAGTCCCTCACTATCTCTGAGGGTCCCTCTGTCAGTCCCTCACTATCTCTGAGGGTCCCTCTGTCAGTCCCTCACTATCTCTGAGGGTCCCTCTGTCAGTCCCTCACTATCTCTGAGGGTCCCTCTGTCAGTCCCTCACTATCTCTGAGGGTCCCTCTGTCAGTCCCTCACTATCTCTGAGGGTCCCTCTGTCAGTCCCTCACTATCTCTGAGGGTCCCTCTGTCAGTCCCTCACTATCTCTGAGGGTCCCTCTGTCAGTCCCTCACTATCTCTGAGGGTCCCTCTGTCAGTCCCTCACTATCTCTGAGGGTCCCTCTGTCAGTCCCTCACTATCTCTGAGGGTCCCTCTGTCAGTCCCTCACTATCTCTGAGGGTCCCTCTGTCAGTCCCTCACTATCTCTGAGGGTCCCTCTGTCAGTCCCTCACTATCTCTGAGGGTCCCTCTGTCAGTCCCTCACTATCTCTGAGGGTCCCTCTGTCAGTCCCTCACTATCTCTGAGGGTCCCTCTGTCAGTCCCTCACTATCTCTGAGGGTCCCTCTGTCAGTCCCTCACTATCTCTGAGGGTCCCTCTGTCAGTCCCTCACTATCTCTGAGGGTCCCTCTGTCAGTCCCTCACTATCTCTGAGGGTCCCTCTGTCAGTCCCTCACTATCTCTGAGGGTCCCTCTGTCAGTCCCTCACTATCTCTGAGGGTCCCTCTGTCAGTCCCTCACTATCTCTGAGGGTCCCTCTGTCAGTCCCTCACTATCTCTGAGGGTCCCTCTGTCAGTCCCTCACTATCTCTGAGGGTCCCTCTGTCAGTCCCTCACTATCTCTGAGGGTCCCTCTGTCAGTCCCTCACTATCTCTGAGGGTCCCTCTGTCAGTCCCTCACTATCTCTGAGGGTCCCTCTGTCAGTCCCTCACTATCTCTGAGGGTCCCTCTGTCAGTCCCTCACTATCTCTGAGGGTCCCTCTGTCAGTCCCTCACTATCTCTGAGGGTCCCTCTGTCAGTCCCTCACTATCTCTGAGGGTCCCTCTGTCAGTCCCTCACTATCTCTGAGGGTCCCTCTGTCAGTCCCTCACTATCTCTGAGGGTCCCTCTGTCAGTCCCTCACTATCTCTGAGGGTCCCTCTGTCAGTCCCTCACTATCTCTGAGGGTCGCTCTGTCAGTCCCTCACTATCTCTGAGGGTCGCTCTGTCAGTCCCTCACTATCTCTGAGGGTCGCTCTGTCAGTCCCTCACTATCTCTGAGGGTCGCTCTGTCAGTCCCTCACTATCTCTGAGGGTCGCTCTGTCAGTCCCTCACTATCTCTGAGGGTCGCTCTGTCAGTCCCTCACTATCTCTGAGGGTCGCTCTGTCAGTCCCTCACTATCTCTGAGGGTCGCTCTGTCAGTCCCTCACTATCTCTGAGGGTCGCTCTGTCAGTCCCTCACTATCTCTGAGGGTCGCTCTGTCAGTCCCTCACTATCTCTGAGGGTCGCTCTGTCAGTCCCTCACTATCTCTGAGGGTCGCTCTGTCAGTCCCTCACTATCTCTGAGGGTCGCTCTGTCAGTCCCTCACTATCTCTGAGGGTCGCTCTGTCAGTCCCTCACTATCTCTGAGGGTCGCTCTGTCAGTCCCTCACTATCTCTGAGGGTCTCTCTGTCAGTCCCACACTATCTCTGGGGGGGCCTTTGTCTCTCTCTCTCACTATCTCCGTGCGTCACTCTTTCTCTCCCTCACTATCTCACTATTTCTGAGGGTCCCTCTGTCAGTCCCTCACCATCTCTGAGGGTCTCTCTGTCAGTCCCTCACTATCTTTAAGAACCCCTTGTCAGTCCCTCACTATCTCTGAGGGTCTCTCTGTCAGTCCCTCACTATCTTTAAGAACCCCTTGTCAGTCCCTCACTATCTCTGAGGGTCTCTCTGTCAGTCCCTCACTATCTTTAAGAACCCCTTGTCAGTCCCTCACTATCTCTGAGGGTCTCTCTGTCAGTCCCTCACTATCTTTAAGAACCCCTTGTCAGTCCCTCACTATCTCTGAGGGTCTCTCTGTCAGTCCCTCACTATCTTTAAGAACCCCTTGTCAGTCCCTCACTATCTCTGAGGGTCTCTCTGTCAGTCCCTCACTATCTTTAAGAACCCCTTGTCAGTCCCTCACTATCTCTGAGGGTCTCTCTGTCAGTCCCTCACTATCTTTAAGAACCCCTTGTCAGTCCCTCACTATCTCTGAGGGTCTCTCTGTCAGTCCCTCACTATCTCTGAGGGTCCCTCTGTCAGTCCCTCACTATCTCTGAGGGTCGCTCTGTCATTCCCTCACTATCTCTGAGGGTCCCTCTGTCAGTCCCTCACTATCTCTGAGAGTCCCTCTGTCATTCCCTCACTATCTCTGAGGGTCGCTCTGTCAGTCCCTCACTATCTCTGAGGGACCCTCTGTCAGTCCCTCCCTATCTCTGAGGGTCTCTCTGTCAGTCCCACACTATCTCTGAGGGTCTCTCTGTCAGTCCCACACTATCTCTGGGGGGGCCTTTGTCTCTCTCTCTCACTATCTCCGTGCGTCACTCTTTCTCTCCCTCACTATCTCACTATTTCTGAGGGTCCCTCTGTCAGTCCCTCACTATCTCTGAGGGTCCCTCTGTCAGTCCCTCACTATCTCTGAGGGTCTCTATCTGTCAGTCCCTCACTATCACTGAGGGTCCCTCTGTCAGTCCCTCACTATCTCTGAGGGTCTCTCTGTCAGTCCCTCACTATCTCTGAGGGTCCCTCTGTCAGTCCCTCACCATCTCTGAGGGTCTCTCTGTCAGTCCCTCACTATCTCTGAGGGTCTCTCTCTGTCAGACCCTCACTATCTCTGAGGTTCCTTCTGTCAGTCCCCCACCATCTCTGAGGGTCTCTCTGTCAGTCCCTCACTATCTCTGAGGGTCCCTCTGTCAGTCCCACACTATCTCTGAGGGTCCTTCTGTCTCTCCCTCACTATCTCTGAGGGTTCCTCTGTCATTCCCTCACTATCTCTGAGGGTCTCTATCTGTCAGTCCCTCACTATCTCTGAGGGTCTCTCTGTCAGTCCCTCACTATCTCTGAGGGTCCCTCTGTCAGTCCCTCACCATCTCTGAGGGTCTCTCTGTCAGTCCCTCAGTATCTCTGAGGGTCTCTCTCTGTCGTTCCCTCACTATCTCTGAGGGTCCCTCTGTCAGTCCCCCACTATCTCTGAGGGTCCCTCTGTCTCTCCCTCACTATCTCTGAGGGTCCCTCTGTCATTCCCACTATCTCTGAGGGTCCCTCCGTCAGTCCCTCACTATCTCTGAGGGTCTCTCTGTCTCTCCCTCACTATCTCTGAGGGTCTCTCTATCAGTCCCTCACTATCTCTGAGGGTCCCTCTGTCAGTCCCTCACTATCTCTGAGGGTCGCTCTGTCATTCCCTCACTATCTCTGAGGGTCCCTCTGTCAGTCCCTCACTATCTCTGAGGGACCCTCTCTCAGTCCCTCACTATCTCTGAGGGTCTCTCTCTGTCAGTCCCTCACTATCTCTGAGGGTTTCTCTCTTTCAGTCCCTCACTATCTCTGAGTGTCTCTCTCTGTCAGTCCCTTATTATCTCTGAGGGTCTGTGTGTCAGTCCCTCACTATCTCTGAAGGTCCCTCTGTCAGTCCCTCACTATCTCTGAGGGTCCCTCTGTCAGTCCCTCACTATCTCTGAGGGTCTCTCTGTCAGTCCCTCACTATCTCTGCAGGACTCTCTGTCAGTCCCTCACTATCTCTGAGGGTCTCTCTGTCCGTCCCTCACTATCTCTGAGGGTCGCTCTGTCAGTCTCTCACTATCTCTGAGGGTCTCTCTGTCAGTCCCTCACTATCTCTGAGGGTCCCTCTGTCAGTCCCTCACTATCTCTGAGGGTCTCTCTCTCAGTACCTCATTATCTCTGAGGGTCTCTCTGTCAGTCCCTCACTATCTCTGAGGGTCTCTCTGTCAGTCCCTCACTATCTCTGAGGGTCTCTCTCTGTCGTTCGCTCACTATCTCTGAGGGTTTATCTGTCAGTCCCTCACTTTCTCTGAGGGTCTCTCTGTCAGTCCCTCACTATCTCTGAGGGTCTATCTGTCTGTCCCTCACTATCTCTGAGTGTCCCTCTGTCAGTCCCTCACTATCTCTGAGGGTCTCTCTGTCAGTCCCTCACTATCTCTGAGAGTCTCTCTGTCAGTCCCTCACTATCTTTGAGGGTCTCTCTGTCAGTCCCTCACTATCTCTGAGGGTCTCTCTGTCAGTCCCTCACTATCACTGAGGGGGCCTTTGTTTCTCCCTCACTATCTCCGTGCGTCACTCTTTCTCTCCCTCACTATCTCACTATTTCTGAGGGTCCCTCTGTCTCTCCCTCACTATCTCTGAGGGTCTCTCCGTCAGTCCCTCACTATCTCTGAGGGTCTCTCTGTCCGCCCTCACTATCTCTGAGGGTCCCTCTGTCAGTCCCTCACTATCTCTGAGGGTCTCGCTCTGTCAGTTCCTCACTATCTCTGAGGGTCTCTCTGTCAGTCCCTCAATATCTCTGTGGATCCCTCTGTCTCTCCCTCACTATCTCTGAGGGTCCCTCTGACGATCCCTCACTATCTCTGAGGGTCTCTCTATCAGTCCCTCACTATCTCTGAGGGTCCCTCTGTCAGTCCCTCACTCTCTCTGAGGGTCCCTCTGTCAGTCCCTCACAATATCTGAGGGTCCCTCTGTCTCTCCCTCACTATCTCTGAGGGTCTCTCTGTCAGTCCCTCACTATCTCTGAGGGTCTCTCTGTCAGTCCCTCACTATCTCTGAGTGTCCCTCTGTCAGTCCCTCACTATCACTGAGGGTCTCTCTGTCAGTCACACACTATCTCTGAGGTCCCTCTGTCAGTCCCTCACTATCTCTGAGGGTCTCTCTCTGTCAGTCCCTCACTATCTCTGAGGGTCTCTCCCTGTCAGCCCCTCACTATCTCTGAGGGTCTCTCTCTGTCAGTCCCTCACTATCTCTGAAGGTCACTCTGTCAGTCCCTCACTATCTCTGATGGTCGCTCTGACAGTCCCTCACTATCTCCATGCGTCACTCTGTCTCTCCCTCACTATCTCTGAGGGTCCCTCTGTCAGTCCCTCACTATCTCCATGCGTCACTCGGTCTCTCCCTCACTATCTCTGAGGGTCACTTTGTCAGTCCCTCACTATCTCTGCAGGTCTCTCTGTCAGTCCCTCACGTTCTCTGAGGGTCACTCTGTCTCTCCATCACTATCTCTGAGGGTCTCTCTCTGTCGTTCCCTCACTATCTCTGAGGGTCTCTCTATCAGTCCCTCACTTTCTCTGAGGGTCCCTCTGTCTCTCCCTCACTATCTCTGAGGTCCCTCTGTCCGTCCCTCACTATCTCTGAGGGTCCCTCTGTCAGTCCCTCACTATCTCTGAGGGTCTCTCTCTCAGTCCCTCACTATCTCTGAGGGTCCCTCTGTCAGTCCCTCACTTTCTCTGAGGGTCCCTCTGTCATTCCCTCACTATCTCTGAGGGTCCCTCTGTCTCTCCCTCACTATCTCTGAGGTCCCTCTGTCCGTCCCTCACTATCTCTGAGGGTCCCTCTGTCAGTACCTCACTATCTCTGAGGGTCCCTCTGTCTCTCCCTCACTATCTCTGAGGTCCCTCTGTCCGTCCCTCACTATCTCTGAGGGTCTCTCTCTGTCAGTCCCTCACTATCTCTGAGGTTCCCTCTGTCTCTCCTTCACTATCTCTGAGGTCTCTCTGTCAGTCCCTCACTATCTCTGAGGGTCCCTCTGTCAGTCCCTCACTATCTCTGAGGGTCCCTCTCTCAGTCCCTCACTATCTCTGAGGGCCCCTCTGTCCCTCCCTCACTATCTCTGAGGGTCCCTCCGTCTGTCCATCACGATCTCGGAGGGTCCCTCTGTCAGTCCCTCACAATCTTCATGCGTCACTCCGTCTCTCCCTCACTATCTCTGAAGGTCCCTCTGTCAGTCCCTCACTATCTCTGAGGTCTCTCTGTCAGTCCCTCACTATCTCTGAGGGTCTCTCTCTGTCGTTCCCTCACTATCTCTGAGGGTCTCTCTGTCAGTCCCACACTATCTCAGAGGGTCCCTCTGTCAGTCCCTCACTATCTCTGAGGGTCTCTCTGTCAGTCCCTCACTATCTCTGAGGGTCTCTCTGTCAGTCCCTCACTATCTCTGTGGGTCTCTCTCTGTCAGTCCCTCACTATCTCTGAGGATCCCTCTGTCAGTCCCTCACTATTTCTGAGGGTCTCTCTCTGTCAGTCCCTCACTATCTCTGAGGGTCTCACTCTGTTAGTCCCTCACTACCTCTGAGGGTCCCTCTGTCAGTCCCTCACTATCTCTGAGAGTATCTCTCTCAGTCCCTCACTATCTCTGAGGGTCTCTCTCTCAGTTCCTCACGATCTCTGAGGGTCTCTCTCTGTCAGTCCCTCATGATCTCTGAGGGTCTCTCTGTCAGTCCCTCACTATCTCTGAGGGTCTCTCTCTGTCGTTCCCTCACTATCTCTGAGGGTCCCTCTGTCAGTCCCTCACTATCTCTGAGGGTCCCTCTGTCAGGCCCTCACTATCTCTGAGGGTCTCTCTGTCAGTCCCTCACTATCTCTGAGGGTTTCTCTGTCAGTCCCTCACTATCTCTGAGGGTCGCTCTGTCAGTCCCTCACTATCACTGAGGGTCCCTCTGTCAGTCCCTCACTATCTCTGAGGATCGCTCTGTTAGTCCATCACTATCTCTGAGGGTCCCTCTGTCAGTCCCTCACTATCTCTGAGGGTCCCTCTGTCAGTCCCTCACTATCACTGAGGGTCCCTCTGTCAGTCCCTCACTATCTCTGAGGGTCCCTCTGTCAGTCCCTCACTATCTCTGAGGGTCCCTCTGTCAGTCCCTCACTATCTCTGAGGGTCCCTCTGTCAGTCCCTCTCACTATCTCTGAGGGTCTCTCTCTGTCAGTCCCTCACTATCTCTGAGGATCTCTCTCTGTCAGTCACTCACTATCTCTGAGGGTCTCTCTCTGTCAGTCCCTCACTATCTCTGAGGATCTCTCTCTGTCAGTCACTCACTATCTCTGAGGGTCTCTCTCTGTCAGTCCCTCACTATCTCTGAGGATCTCTCTCTGTCAGTCACTCACTATCTCTGAGGGCTATCTCTGAGGGTCTCTCTCTCAGTCCCTCACTATCTCTGAGGGTCTCTCTCTCAGTCCCTCACGATCTCTGAGGGTCTCTCTCTGTCAGTCCCTCACTATCTCTGAGGATCCCTCTGTCAGTCCCTCACTATCTCTGAGGGTCTCTCTGTCAGTCCTTCACTATCTCTGAGGGTCCCTCTGTCAGTCCCTCACTATCTCTGAGGGTCTCTCTGTAGTTCCCTCACTATCTCTGAAGGTCCCTCTGTCAGTCCCTCACTATCTCTGAGGGTCCCTCTGTCAGTCCCTCACTATCTCTGAGGGTCTCTATCTGTCAGTCCCTCACTATCTCTGAGGGTCTCTCTCTGTCAGTCACTCATGATCTCTGAGGGTCTCTCTCTGTCATTCCCTCACTATCTCTGAGGCTCCCTCTGTCAGTCCCTCACTATCTCTGAGGGTCTCTCTGTCAGTCCCTCACTATCTCTGAGGGTCTCTCTCTGTCAGTAACTCACTATCTCTGAGGGTCTCTCTGTCAGTCCCTCACTATCTCTGAGGGTCTCTCTCTGTCAGTCCCTCACTATCTCTGAGGCTCCCTCTGTCAGTCCCTCACTATCTTCATGCGTCACTCTGTCTCTCCCTCACTATCTCTGAGGGTCCCTCTGACTCTCCCTCACTATCTTCGAGGGTCCCTCTGTCAGTCCCTCACTGTCTCTGAGGTCTCTCTGTCAGTCCCTCACTATCTCTGAGGGTCTCTATCTGTCAGTCCCTCACTATCTCTCAGTCCCTCACTATCTCTGAGGGTCTCTCTCTCAGTCCCTCACTATCTCTGAGGGTCTCTCCCTGTCGTTCCCTCACAATCTCTGAGGGTCTCTATCTGTCAGTCCCTCACTATCTGTGAGGATCCCTCTGTCAGTCCCTCACTATCTCTGAGGGTCTCTCTCTGTCAGTCCCTGACTATCTCTGAGGGTCTCTCTCTGTTAGTCCCTCACTACCTCTGAGGGTCCCTCTGTCAGTCCCTCACTATCTCTGAGGGTATCTCTCTCAGTCCCTCACTATCTCTGAGGGTCTCTCTCTCAGTCCCTCACGATCTCTGAGGGTCTCTCTCTGTCAGTCCCTCATGATCTCTGAGGGTCTCACTCTGTCATTTCCTCACTATCTCTGAAGGTCTCTCTGTCAGTCCCTCACTATCTCTGAGGA
>NW_025209551.1:0-16999 GCF_004010195.1 Chiloscyllium plagiosum
AATGGGAAAAACGGACAATATATCAATAAATGGGAACATTGTGGCACTGACACACTAAAAGGGGGACTTCAGTTGTGGAGCCATATATGGAAGAATTTGTGTGGTGTAGCACTAAATGGGAGAACTGGTGCAGAATAGGATGAAATGCGAGATTGGGTGCAAAGTAGTAAGATATAGGAGAATTGGAGTAGGTCAATACTGAATGGGAGAATTAGAGTAGGGCACTACTGAATGGGGCAATTGGGCTGAGACATCAGTGCAACACTGATTGGAGAATTCGTTCAGAACATCAGGAAACGGGAAAATCTGTGTTGGGCAACAGAGATTTGGTGCATGGCATCAGTAAGTAAGAGAATTGTGCACGGTAGTAATAAGAGCACATGTAAATGGGAGAACACATGCATGGAATCAGGAAGTTGGAGAAATATTGCAAAGGAGCAGTAAGGTGAGATTTGAAGCAGGGCATCACTAAATGAAAACAATTTGAGCAGAGCACCATTAAGTGGAAAATGTGTGTCAAGAAATAACAAAATGAGACAGTTGATGCAGTTCACCACAAAAGGCGGATTTGTGCAAGATCGGTTTTTTTTGGAATTTCATATAGTTGACACCTAAATTACAGAATTTTGGCAATAAATGCGAGAATTGGGGCAGTGCAGCATTAAATGGGAGAATTGGGGCGTGTGGAAGTAAATTGGAGAATTCATGCAGAATAGGATGAAATGGGCAAATGGGTGCAGAGAAACACTAAATGGGAGAATTGGGGATGGTCAAACATGAATGGGAGAATTAGAGTACAAAGATTAGATTAGATTAGATTAGATTAGAGTGTGGAAACAGGCCCTTCGGCCCAACAAGTCCACACCGACCCGCCGAAGCGAAACCCACCCATACCCCTACATTTACCCCTTACCTAACACTACGGGCAATTTAGTATGGCCAATTCACCTAACCTGCACATCTTTGGACTGTGGGAGGAAACCGGAGCACCCGGAGAAAACCCACGCAGACACGGGGAGAACGTGCAAACTCCACACAGTCAGTCGCCTGAGTCGGGAATTGAACCCGGGTCTCTGGCGCTGCGAGGCAGCAGTGCTAACCACTGTGCCACCGTGCCGCCCACTTAGGGTACTCCTAAATGGAACAATTGGGCTAATATTTGTTGAAGGGCAACACTGAGTGGAGAACTTATTCAGGGCATCAGGACATGGCGGAATTGGTGTTGGGCAACAGGGAATTTGAGAATTGGTGCATGGCATCAGTAAATAAGAGCATTGGTGAAGGGTGGTAATAAGAGCATATGTAAAATCAAGAACACAGGCATGGAATCCATAAGCCAGAGAAAGTTTACAATGGAGCTGTCCACTTCGGGTACCACTAATTGAAAGAAAAGACACTGAGCAGGGCACCATTGTGTTGAAGAAGTGTATCAGAGTAAAAGAGAGCATTTTGGCAAGATGATACTCAATACAGAGAGTTGGTGTAATCTAGCACTAAAAGGGAGACGTGAGGCAGTATTGCACTAAATGGGAGAAATGGGGTGAAAAAGAACTAAATGAGAGAATTATGGCACTGCTCCACGAAATGGGAGAACTGGTGGAGCTCAGATTTAAATGGGATAATTTGGGCAAAGGAGCACTAAATGGGGGAATTTGGGCAGTCTCGCATTAAATAGGAGAATTAGGCTGTGTAGCTTGAAATGGAAAAAAAAATTGAGACAGTGTTGCAGTAAAAGGAAAACTTCGGGCGTGTTTCCCTAAATGGGAGAATTTGGGTGGTGCAGCACTACAGCGGATAATTGGGATGGTCTCGCACTAAATGTGAGAGTTGGCGTTGTGTAATACTAAGTGGGTGAATTGTTGCAGTGTAGTGCTAAATGGGAGAATTGGGGCGGGGCAGTACTTGATGGGAGATTTGGAGTTGGACACAACTAAATTGGGCGAAGGCATCAGTCAACATGAGGATTAGTGTAATACAACTAATTAGTGTGGATAGTTTGTTCAGGACATCAGTATTTGGGGAAATGGTATAAAGCAACACTGAATTGAAGAATTGGTGCGGGACATCAGTAAATGAGAGACCAAAAGCAGGTGGCTGAAACCTTTCGAGAATTGGAGCAAATGAATAACAAAGAACAAAGAAAATTTTCAGCCCTGGAACAGGCCATTCGGCCCTGCGTGCCTGAGATGATCCAAATGTGTTGTCTGAAACTGTCGATCAATTCAGAAGCATCTATATCCCTCCACTCGCCATCCACTCATGCATTTATCCAGACACATCTTAATTGAATCTACTGTGCCTACCACTAACACCTCTGCTGGCAATGCGTTTCAAACGCCTACCACCCTCTGGGTGAAGTACTTGCCGCGTGTAACCCCCTTAAACATTCCACGTCTCACCTTGAACGCATGACCTCTCGTTATTGAACCCTTCACCATGGGGAAAAAAACATGTCCCTATCCACCCTATCTATACCCTTCATGACTTTATAAACCTCAATCAGATCCCACCAATCTCCTTTTTTTCTAATGGAAATAAACCTAACCTACTCAACCTTTCTTCATATCTCGCACCTTCCATACCAGGCAACATCCTCGTAGACCTTCTCTGCACCCTCTCCAGAGCGTCAACATCCTTTTGGTAAAGTGGCGACCAGAACTGTACATAGTATTCTAAATGCGGCGAAACCAATGTCTTGTACAATGTTATCATGACTTGCCAGCTCCTATATTCAATACCCCTTCCAATGAAGGTAAACATACTATATGCCTTCTTGTCAGTCTATCAGTCTGTGCAGCAACCTTCAGGGTAGAATGGACCTACACTCCCAGATCTCTCTGCCCATCAACTTTTCCCAAGGCACTTCTGTTCATTGTATAATTCTCTCGAGAATCAGTCTTGCCTAAATGCATCACTTCACATTTATCTGGATTGAGAACCATCTGCCACTTTTCCGCCCAACTCTCCAGTCGCTCAACATACTCTGTATTCTCCGACAGCCCCTTTATGCTTTCTGCTACTCCACCAATCTTCGTGTCATCTGCCATCGTGGATCACCAAGGTTAGAGAAATCTGGCAGCGGACTACTAAATGGGAGGATTTTGGCAGAGCAATTCTAAATGGAAGAACTGGTGCACAGTGGAGCTAAATTAGAGAACTGAGGCATTGCACAAGTTAATGGGCGACTTAGAGTATGACACCCCTAAATGGTAGGGCTAGGGCATCAGTAAATGGAAGAATTAGTCCAGGTTTAGGAGTAAATGGGAGATTTGGTGGCAATCAATAAATGGGAGATTCGATGCACAGTGCCATTACATTAGAAAATTGGTGGGAGTGACAATATATTAGAGGTTTGGAGCACAGCATGTCCAAATTGGAGAATTGGGGGAGGGAATCAATGAAAATAAGAAATGTTCATACATCAGTAAATTGGAGATTCCGTTCAATGAACCACTAAATAAAAAAAAAGAAGGGCACCCATGCGTGGAAGGAATATATCAGGGAACAAGGAAATGGAAGTGATCGATGCAGGGCAACAATAATTGGAGAATTCATGCAGGTTCCATTAAATTCTAAGTGGGAGAACCAAGGCAGGATGACACTCAATGCGAGAGTTTGTGCAGTTAGCGGATTTGTGCAGGACTGGTAAATGGGAAAGTTGGTGCAGGGAAGTGAAGCCCTAAATAGAGCCATAGAGATGTACAGCAGGGAAACAGATCTTTCCAAGATTTGAGCAGGTATGGCAAATGGGAGAAATGATGTCGAGCAGGGAAGACGGATGGAGAGTCATACTATCATAGAGATATACAGCACGGAAACAGACACTTCGGTGCAACTTGTACATGCCTAAATTTTTGAATTCTGTCAGAGCTGCACTAAATTGGAGAATCTTTCCAAGGAACTACTAAATGGAAGAAGTGGGCAAGTGCTTATCGAAATGTGAGAATTTGGAACAGGGCATCAGATAGTGATAGAATTGGTGCCATTTAGCACTAAATGGGAGAATTGGAGTAGGACAATAATTGATGGGAGATTTAGTGTGGGGCACCCCTAAATTGTTTGCCGCCATCAGTCAAGATGAGGATTGGTGTAAGGCAACGCTGAGTGGAGAATTTGTTCAGAACATCAGTACTTGGGGGAATGAAGTGAAAAATTGCATGCCATCTGTAAATGAAAGACCTGGTGCAGGGTGCTGATAACTTCGAGAATTGGAGCAAATGGGAGAACACGGGCAGTGAATCAGTAAATAGGACAAATGTTGCAAAGCATTAGTGGTGGAGGTTCAATACAGTGCACCACACAATGGGAGAGTTAGTGCAGTTCACCACTAAAGGGAGAATATGTGTAGGATTGGTAATTTGGAGATTTGATGCAGGGATCTCCAGGATTAGAGATTTCTGGCAGCGGATTACGAAATGGGAGAATTGTTCCAGAGAAATGCTCAATCGAAGAACTGGTGCACAGTGGAACTAAATTAGAGAATGGGTGCATCGCATCAGTAAGTGGGAGAATCAAAGTAGGGCACCTTAAAATGGTACAATCACTGGATCTGAAAGGTTCAGGGAAAACACTTTGTCTATTTACCCTATCCATGCCACTCATCGATAAGGTCACCCGTCAGCCTCTGTTACCCAACGAAAGTAGCCCCAAACTGTTCAGCCTCTCCATACAGCTCAAATCCTTCAACTCTGGCAACACCCTCTTCTGAATCCGTGGAATTTCACAATATCCTTCCGATAGGAAGGAGACCAGAATTGCACGCAATCTTCCAAATGTGGCTTAATCAATGTCCTGTACAGCTGCAACATGACCTCCCAACTCCTGTACTCAATACTCCGACCAACAAAGGAAAGCATACCAAACGCCTTCTTCACTATCCTATAGTGACTCGACTTTTAAAGAACTATGATGCTGCACTCCAAGGTTATTTTGTTGCACACTATTGCCCAGTACCTTAACATTAAGTGTATAAGGCCTGCTCTGATTTGCTTTCCCAAAACGCAGCACCTCACATTTATCAAGATTAAACTGTATCTTCCACTCCTCAGCCGATTGGCCCATTTGATCAAGATCCCATTGTACTCTGAGGTAACGTTCTTTGCTGTCCACTACACCTCCAGTTTTGTTGTCATCTGCAAACTGACTAATTATACCTCCTATGTTCCCGTTCAAACCATTTATTTAATGACAAAAAAATCACCCAGCACCGATCCTTGTGGCACTCCACTAGTCACAGGCCTCCAGTCTGAAAATTAATCCTCCACCACCACCCTCTGTCTTCTACCTTGGAGCCAGTTCTGTATCCAAATGGCAAGGTCTCCTTCTTTTCCATGAGATCTTACCTTGCTACCCACTCTCCCAAGGGAATCTTATCGAACGCCTTATTGAAATCCATATAGATCACATGTACCGCTCTGTCCTGATGGATCATCTTTGTTACCTCTTCAAAAACCTCAGTCCATTCCGTGAGAAAGATTTGCCATGCACAAAGCCCTGTTGACTATCCATAATCAGTCCTTTCCTTCCAAAATATATGTAAATCCTGTCCCTCAGGATTTCTTCCAACAAGTTGCCCAACACCGATGGTCTATAGTTCCCTGACTCTTCCTTACCTCCCTTCCTAAACAGTGGCACCACATTAGCCAACCTATAGACTTCTGGCACCTCACCTGTGAGTATCGATGATAGTAAAATCTCAGAAAGACGGCCCAGAAATCACTTTTCCAGCTTTCCAGAGTTGGAGGGTACACTTGATCAGTTCCTCGAGTTTAATCCACGTTTATGCGTTTCAAGGCATCCGACACCTCCTCCTCCATAATAAAGACATTTGTCAAGATATTATCATTTATTTCCCTGCATTCTATACCTTCCATTTACTTCTCCACATTAAACACTGATGCAAAATACTCGGTTACTATCTCCCTCATCTCTTGCGTCATTTAGGGGCCCTAATTCCACCCCTTAGTTACCCTTTTGTTCTTAATGTATTTGCAAAATTGCTTTGGATTCTCCTTAACCCTATTTGCCAACATTATCTCCTGCCCTCTTTTTGCCCTACTGATTTCCCTCTTCTGCATACGCCTTCTGCCTTTATATTCATCTCAGTATTCACTCAATCTCTCTTGTCTATAACTGATCTAAGATCCCTTCTTTTTATATAGCAAAACCACAACTTCTGTAGTCATCTAGCATTCCTTGCAACTACCAACCTTTTCTTTCACCCGAACAGGATCATGCTGTCTCTGGACTCGCGTTGTCTCATTTCGGAAGGTTTCCCAAATTCCAGCCGTCCCTTTACCTGCGAATATCTGCCCCAAACAGCTTTTGAAAGTTCTTATCAAATATCGGCAAAATTAGCATTCCTCCAATTTAGAACTTTAACTTTTATACATAATCTATCCTTTTCCATCACTATTTTAAAATTAATAAAATTATGGCTGCTGGCACCAAAGTGCACACCCACTGACATCTCAGACACCTGCCCTGTCTTATTTCCCAAGAGAAGTTCAACTTTTGCAACTTCTCTGGTAGTAGTTCCACACACTGAATCAGAAACTTTTCTAACACACACTCAACAAATTCCTCTCCAACTAAACCCTTAACACTTTGGTAGCCCCACTCTATGTTTGGAACGTTAAAATCCCTACCATAACCACCCTATTGTTCTCATAGATAACTCCTTACAAATTTGCATCACAATATCCTGCTGACTATTAGTAGGTGTATAATACAATCCCAATAATGTGATCATTATTTATTATTTCTCAGTTCCATCTAAATAACATCCCTGTATGTATTCCCAAGGACATCCTCCCTAAGTACAGTAGTAATGCTATCCTTGATCAAAACAACACTCCCTCTCCTCTACGTCCCCACCCCTTCTATCCTTCCTATACCATTTATATGCAGCAACATGAAGCTGCCAGTCCAGTACATACCTGAGCATCGTTTCTGTAACTGATATGATATCCTAGTCCCATGCTGTTAACCATTCCCTGAATTCATTTTCTGGAAGGTGGTGCTGGAAGAGCACAGCAGTTCAGGCAGCATCCAAGGAGCTTTGAAATCGACGTTTCGGGCAAAAGCCCTTCATCAGGAATAATAAAATGTTATTTATTATTATTATTATTATTCCTGATGAAGGGCTTTTGCCCGAAACGTCGATTTCAAAGCTCCTTGGATGCTGCCTGAACTGCTGTGCTCTTCCAGCACCACTAATCCAGAATCTGGTTTCCAGCATCTGCAGTCATTGTTTTTACCTGAGTTCATTTGCCTTCCCTGTTAGACCTCTTGCATTGAAATAAATATTGTCCAATTTATCAGTCCTATCTTGTGTTCTCCTTTGACCCTGCATTCCCTGATTGCCTGACTCAACTTCATTTCTCAACTGTACCAGTCTCACATTGATCTCTTTCCTCACTAACTCCTTGGTTCCCTCACCCCCAATCCCCAACCCTACTAGTTTAAATCCTTCGAACCAACTCTAGGGAAGCTCCTTGCCAGTATCTTAGTCCCCTTCCAATTCAGGTGCAATCCATTCTTCTTGTACAAATCGCTTCTACCACAGAAAAAATTCCAATAAATCAAAAAAATGAATCCTTCTCCCCTGCACCAGCTAGCCAGTCATATATTCATGTGCTCTCTCTTCCTATTGCTACACTCACTAGCTTGTAGAAGCGTGAATAATCCAGACATTACCACACTCGAGGACGTCATTGTGAAATGCCTGCCTAATTTTCTGTATTCTCCCTTCAGACTCTCATTCATTTTCCTTCCGATGTCATTAGTTCCAAAGTGTACATTGACCTCCAGCTAGTCCCTCTCCCCTTTGCGACCACTCTGCACCCTTTCTGAGACATCCTTGATCGTGGAATCTGACATTTTTTAGGGCACTGACTCAGTGCTGGCTTGTTAAATATATATAACCAGGAGATTGAGAGGCTCCTCAGTATATGGCACTGACTCAGTGCTGGCTGGTTAATTATATATAATGAAGAAATTTAGAGCCTCCTCAGTTTAGGGCACTGACACTCTGCTGGCTGGTTACATAAATATGTATAAGCGGGAGACTTAGAGTCTTCTCGGTTTAGGGTACCGACTCTGTGCTGGCTGGTTAAATAAATACATATAACCAGGAGATTAAGATTCTCCTCAATTGCGGGCACTGTCTCTGTGCTGGCTGGTTAAGTAAATATATATAACCATCAGATGTAGAGACTCCTCAGTTTAGGCACTGATTCTGTGCTGGCTGGTTAAATATACATAACCATGATAATTAGAGTCTCTTAATTTGCGAGCACCGACTCCATGTTGGCTGGTTAAATAAATATATATAACTATCAGATGTAGAGTCTCCTCAGTTTAAGAGAAAGTAAGGACTGCAGATGCTGGAGATTAGAGCTGAAAATGTGTTGCTGGAAAAGCGCAGCAGGTCAGGCAGCATCCAAGGAGCAGGAGAATCGACGTTTCGGGCATGAGCCCTTCTTCAGGCCAACACAGAGACTCTGGTCAAAACTGACGAGACACTAAATTTCCTGGTTATATGTATTTAAACAGCCAGCATAGAGTCAGTGCCCTAAACAAAGGGGACTCTGAATCTCCTGGTTATATATGTTTATGTAACCGGCCAGCACAGTGTCAGTGCCCTCAATTTTGTTAGCTGGTTAAATAAATATATATAACCAGGCGTTTTAGTGTGTCTCAATTAAGGGCACTGACTGTGTGCTGGCTGGTTAAATATATATATAACAAAGAGATTTTAGATTTTTCTCAGTTTAAGCACTGACTAAGAGCAGAGGCCCATGAACAGAGCCCTGCGGGACCCCATTCAACACTGTCTTCCAGGCAGAATACACTCCATCTACAACCACTCTCTGCCTTCTGTCAGTCAATTCTGAATCCAGATAGCTAAATCTCGCTGTATCCCATACATCCCGAAATTATGAATGGGGAACCGCATCAAATGCCTTGCTGGAAAACATATACAACACATCCACTGCTCGACAGTTTTCGAACTGTCTTGACACCTCCTCAAATAACTCAATAAGATTTGTGAGGCATGACCTGCCCTGCACAAAGCCATGCTGGCTGCCTTTAATCGCACTATGCTTTGCCAAATACTCATAAATCCTATCCCTCAGAATTATTTCCACAACTGTGTTGTGTCGAGACTTAAACCAAATGTAAAATATAATAACTTAACCTATGCAGTCCTAAACTCACTGCTATCCTTGTGCATGTCCAGCAGTCGCTTAAATGCCCCCAATGACTTCGTTTCCACCACTTCAGCTGGCAACGCATTCCATACATTCACAACTCTCTGCGTAAAGAAACTACCTCTGTTGTCTCCTTTATACCATCCTCCTAATATCTTCAATCTATCACTTCTCATACCAGTCAATCCTGCCCTGGGGAAATGTCTTTGGCTAGTGGCTCTAACTATTCCTCTCATTATTTGGTACACCTCGATCACGTCTCCTCTCTTCCTCCTTCTCTCCAAAGAGAAATGTCTGAGCTTATTCAACCTTTCTTGAAAGGGCAGCACTCCAGTCCAGGCGGCATCCTGGTAAAGCTTCTTTGCACCCTCTCCAAAGCCTCTGCATCTTTCCTATAGTAGGGGGACCAGAACTGTACACAGTATTCCAAGTCTGGTCTCACCAGGGACTTGTAGAGCTGCCGCAAAAAATCACGATTCTTAAACTCGATGTCCCTGATAATGAAAGCCAAACCACCGTATACTTTCTTAACAACCCTATCCACTTGAGTGGCAACTTTGAGAGATCTATGTACTTGCACACCCAGAGATCTATGTTTCTCCTCACTGCCAAGAATCATGTCTTTAATCCTATAATCAGCATTCGAGTTCGACCTTCCAAAATGCACCACTTCGCATTTATCCAGTCTGAAATCCATCTGCAATTTCTCAGCCCAGCTCTGCATCCTGTCTATGTTGCGCTGCAGCCTGAAGTAAACCTCTATACTATCGGTGGCACCTCCAACCTTTGTGTCATCTACAAATTTACTAACCCACCCTTCAACCTCCTCATGCAAGGCATTTATAAAAACTACAAAGAGCAGAGGCCCAAGAACAGAGCCCTGTGGAACCCCATTCAGCACTGTCTTCCAGGCAGAATACTTTTCATCTGCAACCACTCTCTGCCATCTGTCAGCCAGTCAATGCTGAATCCAGATAGCTAAATTTTGTATCTCCTCAGTTTAGGACACTGACTCGGTGCTGGCTGGTTAAACATGTATAAGCAGGAGATTTAGAGACTATTCAGTTTAGCTCACTGACTCAGTGCTGGATGATTGAATAAATATGTAAAATCAGGAGATTTGGAGTTTCCTCTTTTTCGGACACTGACTCTGTGTCTGGCTGGTTTAACATCTATCGCCAGGAAATTTAGGTACTCCACTGTTTAGGGCACTGACTCTGAGCAAGCTAGTTAAATACATATATATAACCAGGAGATTCAGATTCACATCAGTTTAGTGCACTGACTCTGTGCTGGCCAGTTAAATAAATACATATAACCAGGAGATTTAGAGTTTCCTCTTTTTAGGGCACTGACTCTGTGCTGGTGGGTTAAATAAATATAAACAGGAGATTTAGACACTCCTCAGTTTGAACCTCGGACTCTGTGCAATTTGTTTACATAAATATATATAATCAGGAGATTTAGAGTCTGCTCAATTTAGGGCACTGACTCTGTGCTGGCGGGTTTAATATATAGAGCCAGTAGATTTCGAATCCCCACTGTTTAGGGCACTGGCTCTGTGCTGGTTGGTTAAATACATTTAACCAGGAGATTTAGAGTCTCCTCACTTTAGGGCACTGACTCTGTGCTGCCTGGTTAAATAAATATAACCAGGAGATTTAGAGACTCCACAGTTTGAACCACAGACTCTGTGTTGTCTGGTTAAATAAATATATGTAACCACGTCATTTCGAGTCTGACGAGATTAGGGCACTGACACTGTGCTGGCTGGTTAAAATACATATATAACCAATAAAGTAAGGTTCTCCTCAGCTTAGCGCACTGACTCTTTGCTGGTTGGTTAAATGTATATAAACAGGGGATATAGAGTATCCTCAGTGTAGGACTCTCACACTGTGCTGGTTGGTTAAATATATAAAACCAAGAGCTTTAGAGTCTCCCCAGCTTAGCACACTGACTCTTTGCTGGTTGGTTAAATGTATATAACCAGGGGATATAGAGTTTCCTCAGTGCAGGGCTCTAATACTGTGCTGGCTTGTTTAATATATATAAAAAAGATATTTAGAATCTCCACAGTTTAGTGCTCTGAGTCTGTAGTGGCTGGTTAAATGCATACATATAATCAGGTGATTTAGATTCTCAAGAGCTTAGGGCACTAATACTTTGCTGGCTGGTTAAAATACATATATAACCAATAAATGTAACGTCTCCTCAGCTTAGCACACTGACTCTTTGCTTGCTGGTTAAATATATATAACCGGGGGCTGCAGATTTTCCTCAATGTAGGGCACTGACACTGTGCTGGTTGGCTGAATATATAACAGTAGGAGATTTAGAGTCTCCCCATTTAGGGTTCTTACAGTATGCTTGATGCTTAAATAAATATTTATAACCAGGACATATAGAGCCTCCACATGTTAGGGCACTGAGGCTGTCCTGCTGGTGAAATATATATATAACTTGGAGATTTAGATTCTCAACAGTTTAGTGCACTGACTTGATGCTTAAATAAATATATATAAGAAGGAGATTTTGAGTCTCCACATTTTAGTGCACTGAGTCTGTAGTGGCAGTTAAATAAATATATTAAACCAGGAGATATACACCCTCCACATGTTAGGGCCCTGGGTCTGTGCTGCTGGTGAAATATATATAACCTGGAGATTTAGATCCTCAACAGTTTAGTGCACTGACTCTGTGCTCGCTCGTTAAATAAGTATGTATAACCAGGAGATTTAGAGTCTCTTCAATTGAGGGCACTGACACTGTGCTGGCCGGTTACATAAACATATATAACCAGGAGATTCAGAGTCCCCTTTGTTTAGGGCACTGACTCTATGCTGGCTGTTTAAATACATATAACCAGGAAATTTAGTGTCTGGTCAGTTTTGACCAGAGTCTCTGTGTTGGCTGGTTAAATAAACATATATAACCATGAGATTTAGACTCTCTTCAGTTTAGGGCACTCACTCTATACTGGCTGGTAAGCATATTAAACCAGGAGATTTAGAATCTCCTCAGTTTCGGGCACTGACTCTGCGATGGCTGGTTAAATAAATATACATAACAAGGAGATTTAGAGTCTTGTCAGTTTAGGCCACTGACACTATGCTTGCCGGTTAAATAAATACATATAACCAGGAGTCCTCAGCTCAGGGCACTGACTCTGTGCAGGCTGGTCAAATATATGTAACTAGGAGATTGAGAGTCTCTGCACTTTAGGGCACTGATTCTGTGTGGGGTGGTTAAAGAAATATACAAAACAAGGAGATTTAATGTCTCCTCAGTTTAGGGCACTGACTCTGTGCAGGCTGGTTAAATAAATATACATAACCAAGAGATTAAGAATCTCCACGGTTTCGGTCACTAAGTCTGTGCTGGCTGGTTAAATAAATTAATAAAACCTGGAGTTTTGTGTCTCTAGTTTGGGGCCCTGTCTCTAGGAAGGATGATAAATAAATATTTAAGACCTTGAGATTTAGAGTCTCCTCAGTTTAGGGCACTGACTCTGGGCTGGCTGGTTAAATATATGTAATCATGAGATTCAGTATCTCCTCAAATGAGGGCACTGACTCTGTGCTGGCTAAATAAATATTTCCATACAGGAGATTTAGAGTCACCTCTATTTCGGCCACAAACTCTGGGCAGACTGGTTAAATGAAGGGCTTTTGCCCGAAACGTTGATTTCGCTGCTCCTTGGATGCTGCCTGAATTGCTGTGCTCTTCCAGCACCACTAATCCAGAATCTGGTTTACAGCATCTGCAGTCATTGTTTTTACCTGGTTAAATAAATGTATTTCACCAAGAGATTATAGAATCTTCAATTTAGGCACTGACTCTGTTTGTTCGTTTTATATATATATAAAACCAAGTTATTAAGTGTCTTCTCAGTTTAGTTAAGTGACTCTGCGCAGATTGCTTAAAAATGTAGTCAGAAGGTTTAGATTTTCCTCGGTTTAGGGCACTGAATCTGTGCTGGCTGGTGAAATAAATATATACATGCAGGACAATTAGCGTTTCCTCAGTTTAGGGCACTGACTCGGTGCTGGCTGGTTTAATACATATATAAAATCAGGAGATTTAGAGTGTCCTCAGTTTTGGGCCCTGACTCGAGGATGGCTGGTGAAATAAACATATATATGCAGGAGAATTAGAGTATGCTCAGTGTAGGGCACAGACTCTGTGCTGCTTGGTTAAATAAATATATGTAACCAGGAGATCTCGAGTCTCCTCATTTTAGGACACTGACTCTGTGTTGTTCGGTTAAATATATATAACCAGGACAGACTCTGGGCTGGTGGATAAATAAATATATATAACTAGAAGATTTAGATTCCCCTCAGTTCAGGGCACGAACTCTGGCTGGTTAAATAAATTTATATAGCCAGGAGATTTAGAGTCTCCTCAGTGCAGGGCTCTGTCTGTGTTCTGGCTGGTTAAATATATGTATAAAACCGAAGATTTAGAGCGAACTCAGCTAATTTTGTGCTGGTTGGTTAAATAAAAGTATGTATCCAGGTGATGTACATTCTCCACAGTTTCGGGCATTGAAACTGTGCTGGCTGGTTAAATAAATATATATAACCAGGAGTTTTAGAATGAGTCTGTGCTCACTGGTTAAATATATATAACCAGATTTAATGTCTGTTCAGTTCAGGGCACAGACTGTGTGCTGGCTGATTAAATATATATAGAAAAGCAGGAGATATAGAGTCTTCTCAGTTTAGGTTACTGATTCTGTGCTGGCTTATTAAATAACTATATATAACCAGGAGATTTCGACTCTCCTCAGCTTAGGGCACTGACTGTGTGCTGGCAGCTAAATATGTGTAGCCAGGAGAGTTAGAGTCTCCTCAGTTCAGGGCACTGTGGTTGTGCCGGCTGGTTAATTAAATATATATAACCAGAAGATTTAGTGTCTGCACAGTTTAGGGCACTGTCTCTGTGCTAGCTGGTTAAATAAAAATATGTCACCTGGAGATGTAGCTTCTCCACGGTATATGGAATTGAACCTGTGCTGGCAGTTTAAATAAACGTATAAAACCAGGAGACTTAGAGTCTCCCCAGTTTGTGGCACTGACTGTGTGTTGCCTGTTTGAATAAGTATAAATAGCCAGGAGATTTAGAGTCTCCTCCGTTTAAAGCACTTGTGCTGGCTGTTTAAATATATATAACCAAGAGATGTAAAGTCTTCTCAGTTGAGGGCAGGGACTCTGTACTGACTGGTTAAACGAAAGTATATAACCGGGATATTTAGAGTCTCCTCAGTTTAGGGCACTGACTCTGTGCTCTTATGTTAAAAAAAGTATATAACCAGAAGGTTTCGTGTTTTGTCAGTTTATAGCAACACCTCTGTGCTGGCTGGTGATTATATATAACCAGGACAATCCGAGTCTCTTCGGTTTAGGGCACTGACTCTGTGCTGGCAGGTTAAATAAATATATAAAACCAGGAGATTTAGAGTCTCCTCAGTTTCGGGCACTGACTCTCTACTGGTTGGTTAAATAAATATATGACCAGGAGACTTAGAGTCTCCTCAGTTTAGCGCAATGAGTCTGTGCTGGCTGGTTAAATAAATCTAACCAGAATTAATGTCTGCTCAGTTCAGCGCACAGAGGTTGGGCTGGCTCGTTAAATAAAGATAGAAAGCCATGAGGTTTAGAGTCTCCTCAGTTGAGGACATTGTCTCTGTGCTGGCTGAATAAATAAATATATATATAACCTGGAGATATAGCTACTCCATAGTTTATGGCATTGAATTTGTGCTGGCTGGTTAAATACATATATATAACCAGGAGATTTAGAGTCTACTCAGCTTAGGGCACTAACTGCCTGCTGGCTGGTTAAATAAATATATACAACCAGGAAATTTAAGAGACTCCTCAGTTTAAGACACTGTGCGGGCTAGTTAAATATATATATATAACCAGGAGATTTAGAGTCTACTCAGCTTAGGATACTGACTCTCAGTTGGCTGGTGAAATAAATATATATAAACTGGGCATTAGCTTCTCCACATTTTGGAGCATTGACTCTGTGCTGGCTGGTTAAATTAATATATATAACCAGGAGATTTACAGTCTCCTCAGTTTAGGGCACTGACTCTGTTCTGGCTGATTAATTAGATATAACCACGAGACATAGTGTCTCCGCAGTTTAGGGCACTGACTCTGTACTCGCTGGTTAATTATATGTAACCAGGAGATTTAGAATCTCCTCCGTTTATAGCATTGATTGTGTGGTGGCTGGTTAAATAACTGCATATAACCGGGACATTTAGTGTCTCCATATTTTAGGACACTGTGTTTGTTTTGGCTAGTTAATTTAATATCTATAACCAGAAGATTTAGAGTCTCCTCTGTTTAGGGCACTGACTCTGTGCTGGTTGGTTAAATAAATATGTATGTAACCAGGAGATTTAGAGTATCCTCAGTTAAGGGCACTGACCCTGTGCTGGCTGACAAAATAAATGTGAATAAACTGGATATTTGGCTTCTCCACTGTTTAGGGCAATGACTTTGTGCTGGCTGGTTTAATAAATAACCTGGAGATTTAGAATCTCATCAGCTTAGGGCACAGACACTGCGCTGGTTGTTTAAATAAATATATACAACTGGGAGATTTCGAGTCGTTTTAGTTTAGGGCACTGATTCTGTGCTGGCTTGTTAAATAAGTATATATATAACCCGGAGATGTTCAAAGTTTGGGTGAAGTTTTGTAGCTCGGGTGCTCGTTGTTGTGGTTCTGTTCGCCGAGCTGGAAATATTTGTTGCAAACGTTTCATCCCCTGTCTAGGTGACATCCTCAGTGCTTGGGAGCCTCCTGTGAAGCGATCCACAGGAGGCTCCCAAGCACTGAGGATGTCACCTAGACAGGGGATGAAACGTTTGCAACAAAATTTTCCAGCTCGGCGAACAGAACCACAATAACCCGGAGATTTCGAGTCTCCTCAGTTTAGGGCACTGACTGTATGCTGGCGGGTTAAATCAATATGTATAACCAAGAGAATTAGAGTCTCTTCAGTTTACGGCATTGACTCTGTGTTGGCTGCATAAATAATTATATGTAACCAGGAGATGTAGCTTATCCACAGTATAGGGCATTGAAACTGTGCTGGCTGGCTAAATATATATAATATGTCGAGGGGTTTTAGAGTCTCCTCACTAAAGTGTACTGACATTGTCCTGGCTGGTAAAATAAATATCAATAAACTGAATATTTAGCTTCTCCACAGTTTAGGGCAATGACTCTGTGCTGCTGGTTCAAGAAATAGATATAACCAGGAGATTTAGGGGTTCATCAGCTCAGGGCACAGACTCTGCACTGGTTGTTTAAATAAATATACACAACTAGGAGAATTGGAGTCTTTTCAGTTTAGGTCATTGACTCTGTGCTGCCTGGTTAAATATACATAACCGACAGATTTAGAGGCTTGGCAGTTGATGGGACTGACTCTGGACTGGCTGGTTAAAGAAACATATATATAACCAGGAGATTTGGAGTCTCCTCAATTTAGGACACTGACTCTGTGCTGGCTGGTTAAATCAATATATATAACCGGGATATTTAGTATCTCCTCCGTTTAGGGCACAGACTCTTTGCTGTTATGTTAAATAAATGTATATAACTAGAATATTTACAGTCTGCCCAGTATAGGGCACTGTCTCTGTGCTGGCTGCTGAAGATATATAACCAGGACAATTAGAGTGTCTTCAGTTTAGGGCATCGACTTTGTGCTGACTGTTTAAATAAATATATGTAACTCGGAGATGTAGCTTCCC
>NW_025209552.1:0-1820 GCF_004010195.1 Chiloscyllium plagiosum
TTACATCGGGATCTTGATAAGGTGAAGTGGTCTGAGGATTAGCAAGTGCAATTTAATACGGGTAATTGTGAAGTGTTGGACTTTGGAACGTCAAGCAAAGTTAAGACAGCTGTTAGACTATACATGATAAGATCCTGAGCAGTGATGTGAAATAGAGGGACTCAGGAGCACAGGAACTTTGCTCGTTGAAAGCAGCGTCATAGGTGAAAAATGCATTTAGCACACTGGCCTTTATCAGTTGAGGCATTGATTATAGGAGTTGGGACCTTATTGAACAGCTGTCTAAGTCTTGGGTGAAGCCACAGTTGTAGAACCGTCTCCAATTTTGACTACTCTGTTAGAGGAAAGACATAGTTAAGATGCAAAGAGCGCAAAGACGATTTACAGGGAATTTGTCAGGACAAGTAGGTCTGGAGGTGACTTTATTCTTTGAAACGTAAGAAAATGAAGGGTGCATGGAATCATGAGGGGCATAGATATGATGGATACATACCGACTTTCTTTTTCCGGAAGTGGAATTGAATACTAGGCAGCATAGGTTTAAGCTGAGAAGGGAAAATTTAAGAAGGACCCGTGGGGCAATCACACAGAGACTGTTGCGTATACAGAATAGATTGCCAGAAATGTGATTAAGACAGGTATAATAGCAACACATTAAAACATTTTGATAGGTGCAATGGCGAACTTTTTAGAGGGATTTGTATCAAATGTGAGAAATGTGAACTAGCTGAGTGGGCACCATGATCAGCATGGACCGGCATAATTTGTAGGGTCTGTTTCCATGCTGTATTACTTTATGATTCTATGAATGCACTGAGATCAGAAACCAATGTGAGAACTTGCAACTTATCTCCAAGCATAATACTGTTCGCCATCGTGTGGAACTGATTGCAGACAGCCTAAAGCCGCCTCGTGGCAATCTCCCTGCGACAGCGAGAGAGAACAAGCTCTTTCCCAAATCGAATGAAGCTTCTTGTTAAAAAAGAATTTTCTACGCATGAGTGGTGAAAATATCATTTTACAATCTGTTTGAAAGTGGGAAACCACTGCCACTCTTATGTCTTCTTGGTTTTCAGATGAAGCATACTCAGTGATGTCAAATTTATGCCAAGAAAATTGCAAAGATATGAGGAGAGAAATTGGCAGATGTGCAAAACATAATTATGTCAGAGTGTAATGCAGTACCTGTGCGATAAATGGTCTTTCAAGTAACTCGATGATTAACACTGCTGTCTCACAGCCCAAGGAGCGCAGGTTCGTTTCCAGCCATGGTTGATTGTTTGTGTGATTGTTCCTGTGCCTGTGTGGAGTTCTGCAGGTGCTCTGGTTTCCTCCCACTGTCCAAACATGTGCACATTAGCGGAATTGGCCCTGTTAAATTGCCCACAGTGTTCAGAGGATAAGTTAAGTAATCGGGTAGGGCAACTAACCTGTGTGGGAGACTCTTTAGAATGTCGGTATGGCCTGTTTCCATACTCTAGGGATACGACTTAATATTCGGTTTACAGGAAATACATTTTCCTTCAGTGTTCAAAATCCTGCCAATACCGATATTCAACAAATGAGGTATAAGATGTTATCAATAACATATGCAGCACAAATACGTTAAAAACAAAACACCATATAAAGTTGTCAGATAGAACATAGGACATAGAACATAGAACATAGAACATAGAACAATACAGCACAGAACAGGCCCTTCGGCCCACGATGTTGTGCCGAACTTCTAACCTAGATTAAGTACCCATCCATGTACCTATCCAAATGCCGCTTAAAGGTCGCCAATGATTCCGAATCTACCACTCCCACGGGCAGCGCAT
>NW_025209552.1:7428-17000 GCF_004010195.1 Chiloscyllium plagiosum
CTTTTTCCCCGGGTACAATAGAGTGTTACAAGGGGACATAAATTTAAGGTGAAAGGTGGAAGGTATAGGGGGGATGTCAGGGGTGGGTTCTTTACCCAGAGAGTGGTGTGGGCATGGAATGCGCTGCCTGTGGGAGTGGTAGAGTCAGAATCTTTGGTGACCTTTAAGCGGCAATTGGATAGGTACATGGATGGGTGCTTAAGCTAGGACAAATGTTCGGCGCAACATCGTGGGCCGAAGGGCCTGTTCTGTGCTGTATTGTTCTATGTTCTATGTTACATTGTCTCCAAGCATGCAAATGTTCACGATCGCATTACATTTCAGTGCATTTACTCCTGCCACCAAACACCTCCAACTTTCACGACAACGCATCTGCAGTACCATTTTCGTGTCCTGCAACGTGTGTAGTATTTTAAACTGAATGCCGGCAGTATTAAGCTCTAATTAAACAGACTGGAATTTTGCCCTTAAATTTCTCCAAAAGCTTTAATGGGCTATGATCAGTATATAGAATTGTCTCGGGTGCATTTTTTGCATTATAAATTATGAAATGTTGTAAAGCCAACACCAAGCTCAAGGTTTCCTTCTCAATTGTGGAATATATCGGTTGACAAATGTTTAATTTCTTTGGGAAATTAATAATCACTCTTTCTACCTTCTTGTGTCTTCTTATAAGAGTACAGCACTGATAACCACATCACCCGCATCAATAGCCACCTTAAATGGCTTTGCATAATTAGGAGTACCCAACACTGGGGAGGTTGCTAACACAGCTTTGCGGCTGTGACATGATTTCTGACAGTTTGCTCACCTCTTAAATTTCCTGCACTTCTTCAAGAAAACAGTTAATAGACCAACCACCATGCTAAAGGTCAGTACAATTTTCTGTTAAAACCCATTCAATTCCCACCAAAAACGTAGTCCTGAACACTTTATTGATATTATGGGGAACTCCATAATAATCTTTGTTTTCACGTTCCGTGGGGCCCTCTATCCATGCCCGATACCATGGCCTAGGAATGTGACTGAGCCTTCGACGAATTTACTCTTAGCGAGCTCGATCACCACGCTCACCTCCTGAAGCCGATTGATTAATTCCATAAATGCTGCAAATGTTCTTTCCATGTGAGTCGAACAATTACCAGTTCGGTAATATGTATACTATGCAGTGGGGTAATCCAGCAATGATTTCATTGGTTCATCTTCAAACTGATCCTGGTGCATTATTAATACCAAATGGCTAAACTTTAAATTGAAAACAGTCCATTCTGTGTTCCAAACGCCGAAGTTGTCTCTGTTATTTTCGATAGAAGTACCTACTTGTACCCTCTGAGTATGTCAAACGTAGAAATGCAAGTTGTTTGTACCACCTTTTCAATTCAGTCTTCCAAACCTACAATCAGATGAGTCATACCTTGTAACCGCATTGACTATGTGATAGTCAATAAGTACCATTGGATGCCAATGGTTTCAGCACCATTACAACAGGTGAGTTCCATTCGCTCCAAATCACTTCAAGTGTGTTGTCTTGGAGCATGCATTCAATCTTTTTTTGAACCTAGGCCAACTTTAGAGGTTTCAGACTATAAGGAAATTCTAACAGCATTTCCCATGACTTGGAGGTGCTGGTGTTGGACTGGGATGGAAAAAGTTAAAAATCATAAACACCAGCTTGTCGTCCAGCAGTGTTATTTGGAAGCACTAATTTTCAGACCGACGCTCCTTCATCACGTGGTTGTCAATTCCTATAGCATTTCCGATACAGATATTTTGCATAATTCAAACAACATTTCTTATTTGGACTTTATGCATCCCAGCTCATTCCTACCTAAGTAGGAATTCCTACCCAATTGATCGTGGCAACTCTTCCACGTCATTTTGATCTTTCTCTGCAAGATAACTCAATAATCTATCCCAATTATTGACAATTTCCTCATTGTCCAATTTAGTTTGATGAGTGTCCAATTTGGAATCCTCTGGACATGATTCTTCATTCCATGTTTTAATCAGTAATCTTCCGTTTTGCTTACCTTCCCAATCAAAATACCATATGAGCATATTCACACGACACATTCTGTGAGATTTCTTTCTTTATGGAGCCCTTATCAAATAGGTCATCTCATCCAATCATTTTTCGATTTGGCAAAGTCCACCAAACCATGCATTTTAAGCTTTACCAATCACTGGAAGATTCTGGATGATATACAGTGGATTTGATTTTTTTAAATTCCTGAGTTATCCATAACTTCCCTGAATAATATGCTGTCAAATTTGAAACTTGATGTGATTATATCTCTATTTGTCGTCCGTATCGAGTGAGAGATTTGAGCAACTCCTCGATAATTATTTTAGTTGTGATACCGCATAATGGAATCGCTTCAGGAAATCTCATGGACACATGCATTATTGTTAACAAATACTGAATTCATTTCTTTTAGTTTTAGGTCGGGGTCCTAAGGAATCAATTAAGGTCCTTGTAAAATGTTCCCCTCTGCATGAATGGATTTTATTTTCTGATTTGAATACTGCCTGAGGTTTTCCAATTACCTGATATGTGAAACATATCTGGAAAGCTTCACTGATGCAATCCTGGCAAGTAAAAACGTTTTTGTATTTTGTCTTAAGTTTTTCATACCCCTAAGGAAAACTGGTTAATCATGTGATGTCTACAATGCGTTATTTCTATACCACACTGACAAAACAACTTGAACTTCTGTCCATTTCTCATCCACCTGAATATGTGATGGTCTCTATTTCCTCATGAAGACATAATATTGAAGACAGTCACGTTTAATATTACACTGAGATTCTTATTGTCTGTACGCTTTTCAAAACAATTGCTTCATTTCACCGTCTTCCTGTTGTAAATTAGACTTCTCTACAGTAACAACATCCACTTTGTCCTCCACTTGTTCTTATTTTATTTATCCATTCTATCAAAACATGGTCTCTAGTAATACTCCTTCCACTTCCTTGTCTGTGTTCTTTGATTTTTCTTACTGTTTCAGCTGGTGGCCTTGTGCTATTGTTATCATGCAGTCAGGAAAAAAGAATCCCAGGCTACACTTCCAGTAATGCCTGAATTGTCTGATTGTCTACTGTCTTTTCAACAGTAGGCAGCACTCCTTCGTGTCATCCTGCTACGTCGTTACACAGGACAAATTGTATTCCTGGAGCCGAGAATGTTCACGAGAATGGTCTCAGGAATGAGCAGCTTAACATCCCAAACACGTTTGAGAACTCTGAGTCTCTACTTGATCGAATTTAAAAGGATGGTGAGGGGTTGTGAAATAATTTAAACACACAGAAAGCTGAATACCCTGGACAGAGTAGATATTGTTAAGGTATTTCCATTGGTATTAGAGACTAGGACCAGAGGGCATAGCATTGGAGTACAGGGCGGACCTTTTCGAACAGAGATAAGGAAAAACTTCTTCAACTAGCTAGTCTCGAATCCTTGGAATTCATTGCCACAGACGTCTGTGGCGGCCAGGTCATTAAATATATTTAAGAGAACTATGGGGTCTTGAGTATCAAGGGGATCAAGTGTTACGACGAGAAAGCGGGAGACAGGGGTTTAGAAACTTACCGCCATAATTGAATTGCAGAGCAGACTCCATAGGCTGGATCGCCTAATTTCTGGTCCTATCTCTTATCGTCTTATTGTCTTATGAAAGTTTCTCCATTACTCCTACCACCACTTCTCCAATATTCACTGGATTCTCCAAACTCACTCTACATAATTAAGCAGCTCTCGTCCCGCCATGGATTCTATGTACTATCTGGAAATAATACTTCTGAGTTACATATCTCGTCATCTCGCAACATCAAAGATTGACGTAAGTTCTTTAACAGGCCTTCTGCTCCTGGCCTTTGCAAGCAAACCTTACCTTCTCAACTAATTAGTTTAAGAAGTTCTGGCACTTCCTTCTCAACCAACCTCCGATCAGATTGTATGTTCCGGTGCAGCCTTTTTGCCTCCACTGTGCTATCCTTTACACTTAAACAAAATTCACTGGCTTATCCTGTTTTCCTACTTACGTCATCCCTGTGATTTTTAAAAAGTACTAACGATATGACTTCATGTGGCCTATTTTAACACAGTGAAAACACCTAAGCATTCTGGCTTCTATTTCTCTTTCATGGATTTCCTTTATACCCTTTGGTAAGCTTTGTGAATTGTTTCTGATGTGATCTAATTTTCACTTACCACGTCAGGAAGTCTCTTTTCGCCAAGTTCTATATCTCATGGTTGGAAATTCATATCGGAAGCTATGCTTTGATTTATGAACCAACTCATAATTATCAGTCATTTCAGCTGCTATTCTTACCTTTTTAACTTCGAAATGAGTTCTTACTATCTCAGGAAGTGAATTTTCGAACTCCTCGAAGGGGATGATATGTTTGCACTATTGTAATTTCCTTCTTACTTTCTAAAGCCTTCCAATACATCCTCGACAGTGATATGTACCGTCCCCATTATATCAGGTCCCGGAGACTTCTCCACCTTTACCAAGGTACCGTATTGACCTCGATGCTAATATAACAAATCAGCATTTACATAAAACGTTTGGCTAATAGACCGGCATGCAGAATGTTTGCGAAAGTCACAGTAAAAGTGCAGAGAAGGATGAACTCATATGTATGAATGGTCCGTCAATAAGTTTAATAACAGTGGGGAAGAAGCTGTTCTGAAAACATTTGGTTGGGTGCTTTCAAACTGTTATAACTTTTGGCATCTTTCACAGAAACAAAACACTTATCCTTCTGAGTTTATGATTTTAAACTTCTTTTTGTTTGTTTCTAATAACCTCTCCTGTCTGTCAAAAGCTCCAGTCATTTTATTTTTACATAACGGCACTAAATAAAAGCGACACACCTCTAAATTAAGTCTCAATCCAAATAAAAGACACATTGGCGATGGTGAGAACAATGTCATTTTTATGTACATTGGGATTCTAAGATTGAGAACCTCTAAGTGATTGTTGAATACAACAGACATCGTAAAATTTAAATGTTCAGAAGATGATTAGTTATCAAAAGTGCAATATGACATTTATTAGCTATGTTAGAAACATTTCGTCTAGTCTACAGTAATTAATGGGAAAGCTTAAAATGCATGTTCTCAATGAGCTTTTGTTTGATATGTATTTCGTTGCCTGTACTTATTGTAAACGACAGGCTGATTAACAACAAGATATTAGTGACTAGAAGGTCATTAACTGTATCCACACAAATATTAATTATATTAATCAGGTATTTACGATTTCAATATCTGCAGTAATTTGAATTATGCCAACTTACGTATCAAAAATAATGTTGAAGTTGATCATGTTTTCCAGTTGATTCTGAATGTGATGTGCACTTCATTTGACAGAATAGGACTTCATCGATTAGGAAGTTTTGAGGAAAGCAATAACAATGTGACAAAGGAGAATAGTAAAGATATATTCATCAAAATATCACAGTTCCTTACATCTCAAAGAAGAAGGCTGTTTAACGTTGGACGCGTCTCTACAACATAAATTTATCGATGCAAGGCTTGTTTTGATAAAAAGAGTCATGTTAATTAGATCTAATTTTCTTCAATTAATCTCAGAATAAATCTCCAAGTTGGTTGTAACAGATTTTTCAGCTCTTCTCTGAACTTGCTCTGCGTCACTTTATAAATACATGTGCTTAGAAAAGAAAAAAAACTCAGAAAATCTGCAGTTTCAGTGGCAATATATCTGCAAGATCGTCTTTGTAATAAGTGGCACTTGTCGTTCTGGTAATCGTAAAACTCAGGACTAAAGTTAACCAACACAATATAAAACGGTTGGAGATGGAGAATAATAAAATTATGGACTTCCTTTAGCTGTATTTCTATGATTTTCATTCCTGTAACCTTTAGGTTCTGTTTGAGTACAATTTGCCACAATGATACGCTGGGCAGTTAAAGAATTAAAGAAGATAATATTCGTGAAAGGAAGAGAAACAACCTGAGCACGATGGAACCAGATATAAATTATACCTGCAAACGAAGATACAAAATCGTCACTTGATTAGCAACCCCAGTGCACATTGCTGATTATTTGATGAGTTTCATATGCAAACAATACAGGGATATTTTTCAACACAGTAACAATCAAGATGCTTGTTACAACAGCAGTTACAATTCTTTGCGTAGAAAATTTTGTTTTACATTTCTGGCTGCAGATGACCAGAAATCTATGAAATGTGAAGAAGACGATACTCCAAACAGACAGATCAAGAGCAACAACGATTGTCTTTACTTTGTTGTGACCACTGTCTTCATTATACCCTTTGTTCTCTCAAACTTTAAGTACTGCCTGAATTGAGGTGTAACTACTACTTTAATTAGAAAACAACGCTAAACAAAGTTTGTGAGAAGATTTGTAGCTCGGGTGCTCGTTGCTGTGGGTCTGTTCGCCGAGCTGGAAGTTATTGTTGCAAACGTTTCGTCCCCTGTCTAGGTGACATCCTCAGTGCTTGGGAGCCTCCTGTGAAGCGCTTCTGTGGTGTTTCCTCCGGCATTTATAGTGGCCTGTCCACCACGGCGAACAGAACCACAGCTAAATGTATTGTATACAGCAAATCACTTCATTGTACCTTTTTAAATTCTGTTGCTCTCTCATGCCATTTACATAACGGCCACTTGATACCTTCAAGGTTATTGTCTGGCTTAGGAATGTCGTGCAGTTTTCTTTTCTTCTACAGAAGCTCTGACTTGAATGTTTCTTAAGACTTTGACAGAACTTCCTAACTTCAGAAAAAATGAATTATTTTTATTGTCGGTGTCAAAAAAGATGACATCCATACTCATTCAAAGGACATTTTTGAGCTAAATAGGCTCTTCGTGCACCAAAACTAATTTATTTCCTTTTTTATTTCCTTGCTGAATTTGTGAAAAATGAAAACTTGCAGATTTGGTGGAGTTCTGTGTGCGTGTGCAGCCACTGTCCTTTCTGATCTGGCACTGAGCTTTAAGCTCCAAATGTTGTGTATATCTTTATACTGTGCACTGAATTAAAGTTTTTTTTCATAATAAGCAAGTTGCTCCAGTTGGTAATCTGAAAGTGTTGAAAATCCAGCAAGTCAGGCACTGCAAGGAATTCAGCTGCTTCAGTCTTGTGATCCTTTGTCAGAACCTGAATTTATTTTTTAGTGCTATGAAAATGCCTATTTTGTCCATAGTGGATTTTTTCTTATAATTGCACAAATGAAATAGATGCGCGTTTGGGGGTGAGGGGTAATAAAGTTGGCAAAAGATTATCTTCATTGGTTTAAAAGAAAATGCTCTGTGTACACTTGTGTTGAATAATTGGGGAATGTAAAAATGTGGGAATAAATTCCTCACCAGAATATCCTACTGGGGAAGGGTATGTTGGTTGGGATGGTATGTATAAATGAAACCATTTTGTAACTAATGTATGTCTGTTTCTAAGGGTTATGGTGGATATGAGCAATCTGGTGCTTCTGGATATGGACAAAGCCAAAGTGGGTATGGTTCAAGTTATGGACAAGGACAGTCAGGTATACTATGGTTTTTGTCTGAATAGTAGCTTTCCCTGAATAAGGGCAGCTGTATCAATGTTAGTTGCATTTTCTATTTTACAGGGATGAATTCATCTCAGTCGTCAACAGGCTATCGACAGGGTGGGCACAGCTATGGGAGTGGGAGTGAGAGCTCCCACAATACTTATGGACAGCAACCGTTGTATGGAAATTACGGGCAGCATTCAGATTCTCCTAGCAGGTAATGTCCAAGTAAAATAACTCAAACACTGCTACACACCAATTTCTTTTTGTTGTTTGGAATATATCATTTTTCAGTCAAGAATATAATACTACTTCAGACTTTTTTTTAAAAAAAAAAGTCCCTGCTATCCTGTGTTATGCATTAGGAGATTTCTTAATTGTCTATTTAAAACTATTGCCTTTAATTGCCTCCTCATACCTTTTTGCATCTGGTTGTTATTTAAATCACATTTGTCAATGATTGCCTTTTTTTGGAGTTCTTCAAGGAAGTGGCACTGCACCCTAGGGTATGTTCAGCCCTTCAGTTTATCTCGCCATCTGAATCCCTTGGTGATTTTAAAGCGTAGGACAGTTTCTAAACTCACAGGGTGCATTCCTTCTGGGAATGTTACCTCATCAGAAAGTCCTGATATCTGTGGTAAATGTGACTTTCTTGAGAGCAGGATATTTTATAAAACTTAGATTTCTCTTCCACCACCCTAAAGAGATTTCACGCCGATATTCATAATTTGCAAGTTACAGTGCCCTTTGCATCTGTCATTCTCCCTCTCCTAACACGTTCACATGGTCCTTCTCCAGATTCAAGATCACATGTTCAGCGCTCAGCCGTTTGCCACATCCCATGTCACCATATGCAACAGCATTGGAGGATTACTTGTATTCATTACAAGATTGTGTATAGCGCATGCCTTGCCAACTTCCTGTACCATTTAATGCCACACTTATATAACTAAATTTATTTTAGCCTAGGCAAATTTATTCTACTTACCCCTGATTGACTTATTGTAACATGGGATTGACTCCGAGCCCTGGTTCTCCCAATCCCGACTTCCACTTTGAACAGCTGCAGCACAAGAACTCAAACGGTAAGTAAACCTTCATCCTGCGGCTATTGCATGACCATTGTTAAAGTACACTTAATGTATTTGGGTGCAGAGTGCTCTTATCCACTACAATCCTGAATTCACAATGCAGTTGTGTAGTTGTAACTTTCTTAGCAATAACCCATTTCTGCTGTGCTGATTGTATCTTGTTTCTGCTTTAAAATCATTTGATGTGTGAGATGTATTATTAAATTCCATTGAAAGGACACTTGATACCAGGTTATGGAGCTGTTTTGATTTCAATTGAAACTCCATTAATGCCAAACTCATGACTTTATTCCACCATAACCTTAACTCTTGGGAATCTAGTGACCTTTTTTGGTTCCCAGGACAGGAGTTTACAGCATTTTTTTTTCCTTCCTCTTTTTGGTCACGCCACCAAAGCCTTATTAACCATGCTATTTCAATTTTTACCCTTCAAGTACAGGTTCCTCCCAGAGGATAAAACTGCATCCTTATCTCCTGAAGACTCTCTATGGAACATGCTGTAGTATGATGCAATTGGTGTTGCAATTTTCCAAAAGCTTCTATCTAAAAATGAGACTTGGTACTTATTTACTGGCATTCAGCTTGGAATTATCTTTTTAAATTCCAAGTTGTCTGCACTTTTCTTATAACAACTATGAAGTATTCATCAGCGACCATCACTTTATATTTACCTGAAGCTTCAAAATCTGAATGAACCAGCGGTTCTGTTGCCCCAACTTCCAGTCAATTAACAGGAAAGTTTATGGAACATTGTACAAAAGGCTATTTGAATGGATGCTTGATAGGCATGTAAATCATGACCCACAAACTGCCCTGAATTCTGAGTTAACTATTGGTTTCCCTAACTACTGAGTAGCCTCTGAACACTCCATCCCAATTCACCTCCCCATGCCCCACACTCCTGCTGGAAACAGTGTGATAATTACAACAGGGCCTCTG
>NW_025209553.1:0-1602 GCF_004010195.1 Chiloscyllium plagiosum
GGATGATGAAAGCCATGAATTTAGCTGTGAGGATGAGAGGCACATGATTAATCTCGCGGACATTTGAATGTAAAGATGATCATTTACTTTATATTGCAATGAGCAGAAATATTGGCCCAGCAAGTAGCTGAAGTGTGGCACAGTGGATCACTGATTGCCATTGCTGACACACAGCACCAGGGATCCCGATTAGATTTCAGTTTCGGGCAATAGTCTGCTAGGAGGTTATAGCGGTCTACATGATTTCCCTCCCACCGTCCAAAGATGTGCAGGATAGATGGATTGGCCGTAAGCAATTTAGGGTTACAGGGGTAGGAATTGGCTTTGTTTGCAATACTGCAGGGAGAGTGGCGTGGCTTCGATGGGATGAATGGCATGCTTCCACGTTGTAGCGAAAATTCTACTTTCTACCATCCTCGCTACCTGTCTCTTGCCTTATTCAGAAAACAAGAAGTAGCAGACTCTGTCATCTATATGCCCTCTACAATTATCTGTTGGTGTGTTCTCAAAACTCCATCATTTTATCAAAGTTCGCAGAAACCCACAATTCATTGAGTATTCAGTGGCCTTTCTGTGCTCTTGAAGCATTTCTTTAAGCCTTCAAATATTATGGTGAACTCGGGCAAAGAAAACACCAAGAAATGAGATTATTGATCGAAAGGCAGACAACATAATGCCTAGCAGACATTGGTTTCCTGTTCTGAAATCAATATAGATTCATAACGTCTCCCAGGAGAAGTTGTCTTCCTGGTAGTTGTCTTCCAATTGGTACACATTCTTACTCCTGATGATTGCAGTTTCAATAAGTGTGTTAAAAGTGCATCCGGTCATGCAGTATTCTCGTCACTGTTTGAGATTCTGAAATTTGACGTCTTTTGGGGTCTGCAATTAATTCACAATCAGGCGTTCAACTTCTACTTTGCAAAGTGAAGCTGAGGGTAAGTGAAATACCTGGTTTCCTGTGAGACCCTGAAATGTCAGGACTCAACAGCACAATTTAGAGAAGTGTGCATAAATTGTAATTTCTTGGCGAAACACAATATGACCACCTGTCCATGAAATGAAGTGTTTCTTTTCGCGGAATGAAAAACAGATATCGGAATCAGAAAGCGATCACATTTCGAGCCATTAGAGTCATAGAAGTGTGCATCTCAGAATCATATCCATCAGTTAAATTCGGCTGTGTCAAGAGATATCGCAATTGAATGTCGTCCCATTTGCCAGCATTTGAACACTATCCCTCTAAATCCTTTGCATTTACGTGCACATGCACATGCATTTTAAATTCTGCAGTTGTACCAGTCTCGAATACTTCATCTGGAAGTTTATTCTGTACATGCACCACGGCATGCATGACAAAAATGACCCTGACATTCCTTTTAAATATTTCCTCTCTACTTTAAACCGATGTGCTCTCTTTTTCAACTTCCGTCACTTGGAAAAAGAACTTGGCTGTTCCACATCATCTGGAATCTCATAAGTTTGCCCTCGCAATAACTGGGAAAAGGACATTGTCTGTTCACATTATCAATTACTCTTATGTTCTTGTGCAGCTCGATACCGTACTCCTCAGCCTTCAATGATGCAGGGAGAAAAGTCCCA
>NW_025209553.1:5307-14704 GCF_004010195.1 Chiloscyllium plagiosum
ATAGGGCCCCTGAAAGGTCAATGAAGATTTACTGTGGAGAAAAACATGGAAGCTCAGGAACTTGAGAAAATACATAATGATGTCTTGAACAGAGTTTACATTTGAGAACAGGAGTTGCTGGATGTCTTAAAATGCAAAAACGTTGATAAAACCTTCGGACATAATCAGATGTATCCCAGCGCCTTGTGAGAGGCTAGGAATGAAATTGCAAGGCCCCTCGCAGAGGTATTCGTGTCATTGACAGGCACTACAGGCCAGTAAGACTGATGGGAGGGTAATTTGTTCGACTAGATTCTGAGAGAGAGGATCACCATGCATTTGGAAAGGCAAGAACTCATTAGCGATAATCAACATTGCTTTGTGTGTGGAAAATGATGACTGAGTGTTTGTGGAGGTAGACAAATAATAGATCAAGACAGAGGAGTAGATTATGTCTCCATGTATTGTCATGTGTCTGCATGGCAGACTGGTTAGTAAGTTTAGATCACACATAACCAGGGAGCGCTCACCAAATGGATACAAAACAGGATTGATGGAAGGAGACAGAGCATGTTCAGAGAGGGTTACTGCTCAGACTACAGGCCTGTGACCATGGTATGCCATGGAGTTCGGTGCTGGGTCACTGTTATGCATCATTTCTATAAACGGTTTGGATGATAACATGGGAATCATGGTTCGCAAGTTTGTGAGTGACACTGTAATTGCTGGGAAAGTGGACGGCGAAGAGGATTATCTGAGAGTACAACGGGCTCAATAGTACTGTAGGCCAGTGAGTTTAGGAATAACATGTGGACAAATGCAAGATGTTGCATTTTGCGAAGGCAAACCATGCTGGAATTGTACAGCTAATGTTCGGGCCCTGGGTAGTGTTGTCAATCAGAGACCCAGGGATACAGGTACACAGTTCTTTGAAAGTGGTGTCACAGGGGATTATGTGGAAAAACTCAACTGGTTCACGTATGTCCATGAGGGAAGGATAGCTGACATTCTAACCTGGTATGGCTCACATATGACTCCAGACCCACAGCAATATGGCTGACTGTGCTGCCCTCTGGGCAATTAGCAGTGGGTAATGTATGCTGGTCCAAGTGGTGACATCCTCAGCCCATGAATGAATAAATAAAAATAGATATTTCCATCGCTACCGCTGCAAACCCCTCCAGCTGCAGCAATTCGTATTGGCTGTGTAACATTGCCCCTCTCTGTAATACTCTCACCACCTCCAACACCATCACCTCTCCCTGTTCCTATCATCTCATTAAACCCTAACAATGTTTCATTTTCCTGGTGCACTCCTCCTGCTACTAGACCCCGAATGATCCCTTTATCAAATACTTCCATGTTTATAAAGCATTGGCTTCTTCAGAATTATTGGGTGTTATTTTTATTGTCTTCTAAGCATCTCTGGTAAATCCTGGGAATGACTGAGCCAAGACCATCCAAATGGGGGAGAAGCATTGGGAAGGTTTCCCGCACCTTGAGACTTTCTGTGGGGAGAAAGGGGAATCCAGAAGAAAACAGCACAAGGAGCTCGCAGCTACTGCAACGCCCCGCCCACCCCTTCCCACGGCCACCTTCTGCCCCAAGTGTAGCAGAGTCTGTGGAAGGCCACATCGGTCTGAACAGCCACCTACAGACTCCCCTGAGAGTGGGAGAGACTCAGCTCCGTCTGTGACCCACCACCAATGAGATGATGCGATAGGGCAGTTTAATCTTCTTTCAATTGTTCTACTGTCTGTTACAAATTCCGATAATTCCCTGCCCAATGTCTTGCCTCACAATGTAATGCTGTAAAGGGGCCTTAACACTGCCCTTCCACTTCTGTGTTCTGACTCCTATTAACCAGAATTTGATTTCCTAATGTTTGATAGTGTGAGGCCACATATAATCCCATTGTGATCCCTAACGATGAGAGTTCTCCATTCTCCTTCCCATTCTGCCTGACTTTCCACAATATTGTGTAGCCGTGAATATTAATGCCCCATCTTTTGTTCACCCTGTGACCACGTCTCTATGATGGTTATTGGATAGAAATCACAGTCACATGAGCATATCCCTTATCACAAATGCTTCGTGCATTCAAATTAAGAAATAGTAATTTACTTTTGAAATCACAATTTCCTGTCACAAACCTATCTGCTGACTACAGCTCTGGTTAAACTCAGTGGTAAATCCTGGGAATGACTGAGCCAAGACCATCCAAATGGGGGAGAAGAATTGGGAAGGTTTCGAGCACCTTGAGACTTTCTGTGGGGAAAAAGGGGAATCCAGGAGAAAACAGCACAAGGAGCTCGCAGCCATGCAACGCCCCACCCACACCTTCCCACGGCCACCTTCTGCCCCAAGTGTAGCAGAGTCTGTGGAAGGCCACATCGGTCTGAACAGCCACCTACAGACTCCCCCTGAGAGTGGGAGAGAGTCAGCCCCGTCTGTGACCCACCACCAATGAGATGATGCGATAGGGAAGTTTAATCTTCTTTCAATTGTTCTATTGTCTGTTACAAATTCCGATAATTCCCTGCCCAATGTCTTGCCTCACAATGTAATGCTGTAAAGGGGCCTTAACACTGCCCTTCCACTTCTGTGTTCTGACTCTTATTACCCAGAATTTGGTTTCCTAATGTTTGATAGTGTGAGGCCACATATAATCCCATTGTGATCCCTAACGATGAGAGTTCCCCTTCTCCTTCCCATTCTGCCTGACTTTCCACAATATTGTGTAGCCGTGAATATTAATGCCCCATCTTTTGTTCACCCTGTGACCACGTCTCTATGATGGTGATTGGATAGAAATCACAGTCACATGAGCATATCCCTTATTACAAATGCTTCGTGCATTCAAATTACGAAATTGTAATTTACTTTTGAAATCACAATTTCCTGTCACAAACCTATCTGCTGATTACAGTTCTGAACAATTATTATAATTCCTTTATGTACCAAATGTCATTGACTGCATCATTTGTTCACTTTCATGCTCACTTTCATTATCTATTAACTTTCTTGCAAAGTATCAGATTTTGTGATTATTGATATAATAGATAAAAGCAGATCTAATGTTGGGTTGAAAAGCAATTCAGTCTGTGCTTGGGTACTCTCTAATCAACATTCAGAGCAGCTCTTGATGTATTTCTGTTGAAGGTGTGATTTGAAACCTTCCCTCGGGTCTAGTAATAGAGACACTGCCACAGCTCCACAAGCTGCTTGCATAATGTTCCCACTCAGGACGGGCAGTACTGCAATAAGATGTTTAAGGTGGTTACTCAAATGAAAACTAATCAGCTGTTTATTGTAGTAATTTGAATGGGAATTAATTCGGTAGTTTCTGTGTTTAATGGACTGGAAATTAAACAATATTTTACAAAACAATAGACTAAAGGAATGGTGGTCTTAAATAAACAGGAATCTCATGACAATTCTTTGAAAGACAAATTGACAAAACTGCGTGATCATTGTACTTTGATTTCTAAAATGCATCAGTCACTCAATGTGAATATTCAGCTGAAGACAATTCGCTTCCTTTCAACAAAGTGCAACTTCCACAAATTCAAAATGAACAGGCATTGAAAAAGGAAGGAGAAAGGTAATTCTATTTTCTTTACATAAACATGAGATTAATTTTAAGTAAGTTTTATATATGTAAAAAGGAAACTCTTATTGTGGTTCGAAATAATAATAAATGTTAGCATGAAGTGAAATATAATCAAATCAATTTAACTGTGTTTTCTCAGTTAAAATACAGTTCAATATTCAAAGTAATCGAATGATTGTACACTGCAATATCTTTACATTAATTCAGTGCTGAGACATAATTCCACATTTATACCCCTTATAGTGAAGCAAACTTGTGCCAGGAGTCAGAGGAGGTAGGGGAGGTTCTTAATGAGTATTTTGCTTCAGTATTCCCGAGTGAGTGGGACCTTGTTCTTTGTGAGGACAGTGTGAAATAGGCTGATATGGTCGAACAGGTCAATGTTAAGGCGAAGAATGTGCTGAAAATATTGAAAAATCATGGGGATAGATATGTCCCCTGGGCCAGAAAGGATATAACTTAGGTTGTTATGGGAAGGGAGACAAGGGATTACTGTGTTTTGGCAATGATCTTTGCATCCTCACTGTCCACTGGAGTCATACCAGATGATTGGAGGGTGGCAAACGTTATTCCCTTTTTCAAGAAAGGCAATTGAGATAATCCTGGGCATCATCAATGAGTCAGTCTTACATCAGTTGTGGGCAAATTATTGGAGCGGATTCTGAGAGACAGGATTTATAATTATTTGGAAAATCATAGATTGATTAGAGATGGTGAGCATGGCATTGTGAGCGGCAGGTTTTGCCTCACAAACCTTATTGAATTATTTGAGGATGTGACAAACACATTGGTGAGGACAGAGTAGTGGATGTGGTATGCTGGACTTTAGCAAGATGTTTGATTAGGTTCCCCATGGGAGCTCATTTAGAAAGTAATGAGGTATGGGATACAGGGAAACCTGCCTGCTTAAATAATAAATTGACTGGCCCATAGAAGACAGGGTGAGATTACATGGATAGTTTTCAGCTTGGAGCACGGTGACCAATGGTGTTCTGAAGGGATTAGTTCTGTGGCCTCTGCTCTTTGTGATTTTTTATAAATGACTTGGATGAGGAAGTGGAAGGGTGGGTTAGGAAGTTTCCAATGACACGAGAGTTGGTGGAGTTATGGATAGTGTGGAGAGCTTTTGCAGGTTGCTAGAGGATATTGACAGGATGCAGAGCTGGGCTGATAAGTGGCAGATGGAATTCTACCTGGGAAAATGTGAAGTTATTCATTTTGGAATTTCAAATTTGAGTGCATATTTTCAGATTAAATGCAAGATTCTTGACAATGTGGTGGAAAAGAGGGATCGTGGGATGCATGTCCATACATCCCTCATAGCTGACATCCAAGGTGATAGGGTTATGAAGACGGTGTATGTGTGTTGGCTTTCATTAGCAGGGAGATTGAGTTTAAGACCCACGTGGTTATGCTGCAGCTCTATGGATCCGTGGTGAGACTTCACTTAGAATATTGTGTTCGGTTCTGATCACCTCATTATACATAGGATGCGGAAGCTTTAGAGAAGGTGCAGATGAGATTTATCAAGATGTTGCCTGGACTGGAAGGCATGTCTTATGAAGAAATGTTGAGGGAGCTGGGGCTTTGCTCATTGCAGTGAAAGAGGGTGAGAGCTTACTTGATAGCTTTGTGTAAGATGATGAGAGGCATAGATAGAGTGGATGATGAAAGACTTTTGCCCACAAAGTGGCATAATTTTAAGATGAATGGGGAAAGTTGTGGGGATATGTCAGAGATAGTTTCTTTATAGATAGTGGTGGGTGCGTGGAATGCACTGCCAGTGGTGGTAGTAGATTCAGATCCATCAGGGACATCTAAGCGACTCTTGGATAGGCACATGGATGATAGTAAATGAAGGGCATGTTGGTTAGTTTGAGCTTAGAGTAGGCTAAAAGGTCGGAACAAGATCGTGGCCAAAGGGCCTGTACTGTGCTGTACTGTTCTATATTCTATGGACTGAAATGAACAATTATTATATATTAGCAACATATAGATTTTCAAAATTCTATTAGCATACTTAAGAATAATAATAAATTTCATCTTGCTATTTGACTGTGCTATCTGCAAAAATGAACAGGAATTGTTGCAGGGAAAAGTAATTAGGTTTTTCTAAATTTATAAGGCTGGGATTACACAGATCATTCAAGTGAGCAAAAGTTATATTTTTAACAGTGCGTGTTGCATCAGAAATAATGGATTCTTTTGTAGGTGTGTTGATTGGAAATAAAATTGATTTTTATATTATTGTATAGGTACTAGGGAAGATTTGATTAAATTCAGATATAAACTTCACTGTAGTTGTTAGCAAGACTAAACTAAAGCATATAATAATTATTATCATGCAAATGCCTTAATAATTACTGTTAGAATTCTGAAAAAAATATATTGTACCATTTTTCAAACATTCAATAAATTAAATTGTGAACCTCAGTATACTTGTTACTCAGACCAATTATTATGCAATTATTGTAATGGTAATGACTTGATAACTAATGCTAAAACCTATGCAGATAAATTGGTTCAATACTTTGTCAACCTGTTGCTCTGAAATTGATTGGATATTTATTAAGATCGGTAAACTGAGGGACAAAATATAAAAGCTCACTTGATAGAATTGAAGGAAGAAATGAGACAGTGTTTATTGAACAGGATTGTTTTTGTTTAAAAATGCAGTTGATGCAAGAATAATATATTTTCCTCCATTGATTTTCTTGTAGACATTTTTTTCAAAACTTTTGTTATGATTCAATTTTGAGACACTTGTGTCAGATTCAATTTTGTTATGATTCAATTTTGAGACACTTGTGTCTGCAAAGGGGAGAGTGAGAGAGAAAGAAATTTTTAAAACGCAGAAAGGAAAGGAACTGGCGACAAAGGAGCTCCAACTATAGTGTCTCACCCTGCTAACATCTTATTGGGTGAGCTGGAACGCAGACTTGTCAAGCAACAACCTGACACAGTCATACAGACAGAATCATAGCGGACAATGTCCTAGACACCACCGTCACCATCCCTGTATGTCCTGTCCCACCGGCAGGACATGGATGTAACTGAAATGCTGGAACATGCAGGGTTATGGACTAAGATCTGCAGAATGTGATCAATGTGATTTATTTGACATTTCTCCAGAATATTAAACTCCAGTACAATTTGAAAAGTTATTAGCATCATCAGTATTGAACAACAAATGTCAGAAAAAAGAATTATCAGGAAGTTACAGCACAGATCGAGGCCACTTTGCCCATCCTGTATGTGTTGGCTGTAATAGAACTCCCTCGGCTTTACAGCTTTTTGTACTCACCAGTGAAAGCAACAATTTCAGACTGTGAACTCTGTCCAATATGCTTTTATAATCTGTTTTATAAATGTATTTCTTTGACAGCTGCACACCTTGTTCCTGGTTTCTTTCACAGCCCTAACTCCATTCCCCGTGGCCTTGCGGGACAACCATTTCTGCTGTTTAATCTCTCCTGCCTTCCCACTTATGACAGACTGTCTTTTTGTCCTTGTCTCACCCCCACCTTGCTTACAACTTGTTACATTTCTGATGGTTCCCAGGTAAGCAGGTCATTGCAGACTCGATGGGCCGAATAGACTCTTTCAGCACCCACTGGATTCTGTGATTCTAACTAGGTGTGATTGTTGTCCCATTTTCCTCATGCCAGGTTCATTCAACTCAGATACATATGATTCTGTGGGTTCTCACTCACTCCTTCCCTTCAGTTTTACATCAATTTCACACTGTGTGTGAGGGTGGGAATGGATTTGTAAATATTAATACTGCAACCGAAACCCCTCACAGGTCAGGAACTGTTTCTGCTACTTTCATCACTCAAAAGGAACAGGAAAATAAATGTTCAGTCACAAATCCTACAGGAACATAGCGGTTATAATCACCAGGAAAGGCTGAACAGCTCAAAACGCTTTTCTCAAGAAAAGAGGAGGCTCAGAGACAGCCTGGTACAAGTAGAAAGCTTTGTGTCTGTGTTTTCAGAGATTTGTGGTTGAAATGATTGGGTTGAAAGCATGTTTCATTGCCCCAGATCATCAAAGGTGCTATCTAAATGTGCATTTTTCTTTCTATCTGTCTGAGTTAACAATCAGATGGACAGGTCAATGTCTGAGGGTCTTACCAATCCCTGATTGAATCTGTCTCCGCCCACAAACTCAGGTGCCTCACCACTCACTGGGTCACGGAGTAACTCTGCCGTTACAATGAGAACTGTCTTTGCTGTCACCTCTCCTCGTGCTTCCGCCTAATCCCCACTTCCCTTCGTTAATTTCCAGCTACCTCTAGTCCTCCCACATGGGCATGTTGAAGAGCATGACAGAAGAAAGGATTGAAACCGAGAGTTCAATAGCCAGAATGAAAGAGGAAGAAGGAAATAAACGGTGATTGTGGATCCCAGAGGATACAGACTCCAGGATTAGCCCTTGTGGGCATTCCCGCAGTAATACAAGACAGCATTCCATGATGAGAGTTAAACCCGGGTGCAGGAGAGAGAGCCACTGAATATGAGCAGGTTTAGTTCAAACACAGGAGGGTTGTTCAGTCAGTAACAGTGTGTTCGACATGGAGGTTAAATGAGCAGTGAGGGGAAATGTTACCACAAGTTGCCGCTGGATAACTTGCATTGGAACAGGAGGAGGCCATTCAGCTCCTCAACTCTGCTCTGCCAATCATGATGATCATAGCTGATGTGTGACCTAACGTACAACTTTCAAAACCCTCTAATTTCATCAGTAAACTCCTCTGCAACACACAAGATGAGTATTGGAAAACTAAACATCTGCAAATGCTGGGACATCAGAAACAAAATCAGAAATTGCTGGAAAAATTCACCAGGTCTGGCAGCACCGGTGGAGAGTGAACCGTTCGTGTCCAGTGACCAGTCAGGTGGCCAGCTGCAGCTGACCATTCTGCTGTTTCTGTAACACTGGAACAGGTTCTGGTGCGAGGGGAATGAGATTGTCAATAACAACTGAGAAAACAGGAAGATGTACTCAATCAGAATTAGGAATTCACATACCCCTCCCAGTGGGACACTCACCAACACAGTCACACTGCGGAGAGGCCGTTCACCTACCCCACGTATGGGAAGGGATTTACTCGATCTTACAATGTGCTGAGACACCAGAGATGGCACAGTGGATTTAGACCCGTCAGTTCCATGTATGAGAAAGGATTCATTCAAATCTCCCACCTGCGGAGACATTAGTGCATTCCCACGCGGAGAGGTCATTCACCTGCTCAGGGTGTGGGAAAACATTCACTCAGTCCTCTGACCTGCTTAAACACCAGCGAGCTCACTCTGGGGAAAGGTCATTCACTTGTCCCCAGTGTGGGGGGAGATTCACTCAAATGCAGCACCTGCGGAGTCCCCAATGAGCCCACACAGGGGGGGAGGCCATTCAGATGGTCAGTGGGTGAGAAGGGATTCAGTGATTCATCCTGCCTCCGAGACCCCAGCGGTTTCACCCTGGGTAGGAGCTGTTCAGCCCTCTGTGTGACAAGGGATTTGCTGCGTCTTCAACATGATTGAGAGACCAGTGAGTGCTCACATGGAAGTGGTGTCCACCTGCTCCGCGTGGACTGCAGGACTCTGATTCTGATGTTACTGTTCATCAGAGTCAGGAGTGGACCTTGTACAGGATGACACTGCTGGAGTATTGATGTTGTTGTTAACCACATTAACTGGGCTGGAGGTGACTGAAATTACATTGCCACTTTCTGAACCTCAGGATGTCTCTCTGAGCAGTAAGTCTCCACAAACAGCAATGTGACAATGAACAGGGATCATT
>NW_025209553.1:16086-17000 GCF_004010195.1 Chiloscyllium plagiosum
GAGGTATTGCATTTTGGTATAACAAACAAAGGGAGGGCTTATACAATTAATGTAGGGCCTTGGGTAGTGTTGTAGAATAGAGGGACCTAGGAGTGCAGGTACATATTTTTTGAAGTTTGCTTCAAGGAGAGACAAGGTGGTTAAAAAAGCTTTTAGCAAGCTTGCATTCATTGCTCAGACCTTTTGAGTATAGGTTGTACTGGACATAGGTGAGGCTTTTTCTGGAATACTGTGTTCAGTTCTGTTCGTCCTGTTGCAGGAAGGATATTATTAAGCTGGAGAGGGTTCAGGAGAGATTTACCAGGAAGTTGCTGGGTATAGAAAGTTTGAGTTATAAAGAAAGGCTGGATAAGCTGGGACTTCTTTCACTGGAGTATAGGAGGTTGAGAGCTGACTTTATGGAAGTTTATAAAGTAATGAGAGGTGCAGAGATTTAATGGTAGTTATCTTTTCTCTGGGATAGGGGATTTCAAGACTGGGGATACAATTTTAAGACGAGAGGAGAGAGATTTAAAAATTATATGGAGGCACATTTTTTGCACAGAGGATGGTTTGCATGAAGAAATGAAGTTTCTGAGGAAGTGGTAGATGTGGGTACAATTACAACATTTAAAAAAACATTTGGATAATTACATGAAAACGAAGGTTTGGAGGGGTATGGGCCAGGAGCAGCAGGTGGGACTAGTTTAGTTTGGGATTATGTTCGGCATTGACTGGTTGGACAGATTGGTCTGTTTCCATGCTGTATGACTCAATGAAAGGGAAAGCTAACTTTTATACCTTGTGCCTGAGTGGCGAGTGCTCGTCGGTTGGCAAGGCTTCAGAAAAGACTTTCATGGATGTTGCCAGGGTTGGAGGATTTGAGCTATACGGGGAGGCTGACCAGGCTGGATCTGTTTTCTGTGGACCATTGG
>NW_025209554.1:0-420 GCF_004010195.1 Chiloscyllium plagiosum
AGCTTTTGAAAGTTCTTGCCTAATACCATCAAAATTAGTCTTCCTCCAATTTAGAATTTCAACTTTTTGATCTGATCTATCCTTTTCCATCACTATTTTAAAACTAATAGAATTATGGTCAAGTATCAGAGAACTGGAGGGTGGCTAATGTTGTGCCATTGTTTAAGAAAAGCTGTAAGGAAAAGTCTAAAAACTATTGACTGTGAGTCTGACATCGGTGATGGGTAATTGTTGGTGGTGATTCAAAAAGATAGGATTTACATGCTTTTGGAGAGATAAGGAATGATTTGTAGATAGTCAACATGGTTTTGTGTGAGGCAAGTCATGTCTCACAGATTGTTGGAGTTTTTTAATGAGGTAACCAAAAAGCTTGATGAGGAGAAAGTGAGGTCTGCAGATGCTGGAGATCAGAGCTGAAAA
>NW_025209554.1:3309-14890 GCF_004010195.1 Chiloscyllium plagiosum
TTAGACTCATAGAACACAGAGCATTACAGCACAGTACAGGCCCTTATGGAACAGCTCGGCTAATAATGGATGTTAGACCATATGACATAGAACGTTGCAGAGCACTACGGCCCTTTATGGAACTGCGAGGCTCATAAAGGTCATTAGACAAATACAAACTAGACTATGACAGCGCAGTGCAGGCCCTTTATGGAACCGCGCAGCTAATAATGAGAGTTCCACTCATAGAACATTAAACATTACAACACAGTACAGGTTCTTTATGGAACTGCTCGGCTAATAACTTACATTAGACTCATAGAACACAGAGCATTACAGCGCTGTACAGGCTCTGCATGGAACAGCGTGGCTCATAAAGGACGTTAGACGATGGACAATAGAACATTATAGCGCATTACAGGCCCTTTATAGAACTTCCAGCTTCATAACGGGCATTAGACAAATACGAACTAGACTATGACAGCGCTGTACTGGCCCTTTATGGAACGGCTCATCTAATAATGAGACTTCAACTCATAGAATATAAAGCATTACAGGGCAGTACAAGCCCTTTATGGAACCACTCTAACCTCTCTTCTAATAACGGAAGTTAGACACGCATTACGGGTAATTTCTTGAACCGTTAGTCTAATACAACATAGAACATTACAGTGAAGAACAGTATAGTCACAGAACATAGAACATTACAGTGCACTACACGACTTTATGGAACCGCTCGGCTGACAAAATGAAGTTAGACTCATAGAACATAGAGGAGAAAGTGAGGACTGCCAATGCTGGAGATCAGAGCTGAAAATGTGTTGCTGGAAAAGCGCAGCAGGTCAGGCAGCATCCAAAGAACAGGAGAATCGACGTTTCGGGCATAAGCCCTTCTTCCTGAAGAAGGGCTTATGCCCGAAACGTCGATTCTCATAGAACATAGAACATTACAGTGCAGTACAGGCCCTTTACAGATCCGCTCGGCTAATAACGGAAGTGAGACTAATACAACATTGAATATGATAGCGTAATACACAGCTATATGGAACCGCTCGGCTAATAAAGGAAGTCTAGACTCGTGGAACGTAGGGCATTACAGCACAGTGCAGGCCTTTTATGGAATTGCTTGGCTAATAACGGAATTACACTACGGGTAATTTCTTGAACCGTTAGTCGAATACAACATAGAACATTACAGTGTAGAACACTATAGTCACAGAACATAGAACATTACAGTGCAATACACGACTTTATGGAACCGCTCGGCTGACAAATGAAGTTAGACTCACACAACAAAGATCATTACAGCGCATTGCAGGCCCTTTATAGAACCACTCAGCTCATAAAGTACATTAGACTAATACAACCAAGACTATGACAGCGCAGTACAGGCCCTTTTTTGATCCATTCGGCTAATATAGGAGGTTGTATAGGAAACTAGACTAATACTAAATAGACCATTACAGTGTATTACAGGCCTTTATGGAACCGCTCAGCTAATAAATCAAATTAGAACATTACAGCACATTACAGGCCATTTATGGCACTGCTAGGCTCATAAAGGGACATTAGATTAATACAAACTGGACTATGACAGAGTAGTTCAGGCCCTTTATGGAACCGCTCAGCTAATAAGGAGAGTTCCACTCATAGAACATAGAACATTATAGCGCACTATAGGCCCTTTATGGAACCGCTTGTGTACTAAATGAAGTTAGACTCATAGAATATAGAATATCACAGCGCAGTGCAACCGTTTATGGAACTGTTCGTCTGATAAAGGAAGTTAGGCTAATACAATATAGAACAATGCAGCAGTATAGGCCCTTTACGCAAAAGTTCGGCTAATACAGGAAGTTAGACACATAGAACATAGAACATTATACCGCAGTCCAGACCCTTTAGGGAACCACTCTGCCGATTATGACCGTTATATTCATAGGAAATAGAGTATTATAGCGCAGTATAGGCCTTTTATGGAATCGCTCAGCGAAAAAAAGAAAGTTAGACTCATAGAATATAGAACATAACAGCTCAGTCCTGTTCCTTTATGGAACCGCTCGGATGGTATAGGAAACTAGACTAATACAAAATAGAACATTATAGTGTATTACAGGCCTTTATGGAACCGCTCAGCTAATAAAGCAAATTAGAACATTACAGCACAGTACAGGCCCTTTATGGACCACTTGGCTAATAACAGGAATTAAACTAGTACAACATAATACAGTATGACGCTTATGGAACCGCTTGACGAATAAAGCTTGTTAGACTCATAGAACATAGAGCATTACAGTGCAGTACAGAACTTTATGGAACCGCTCGGATAATAAAGGAAGTTAGACTCACTGAACGTAGAGCATTACAGCAATACAGGCCCTTTATGGAACCCCTCGGCTAATAAAAAAAGTTAGACTAATACAAAGTAGCACATTACAGCGCAGTACAGGCTCATTATGGAACCACTCGGCTCATATAGGGCATTACACTGTTACAACCCTGACTATGACAGCACAGTACGGACCCCTTATGAAACCGCTCCGCTAATAGAGGACGTCAGACTAATACAGCACAGAATATGACAGCGCAATACAGGCCGTTTCTGGAACCGCTCAGGTAATAAAGAAATTTAGACTTATGCAACATAGAACATTGACAGCGCAATATAAGCCCTTTATGGAACTGCTCAGCTAATAAAGGAAGTTAGATACATAGAACATAGGACATTACAGCGAGGTACAGTCCCTTTATGGAAATGCAAGGCTCATGTTAGACTAATACAACATATAATATTACAGTGCGGTACAGGTCCTTGATGGAACCGCTCGGCTGATAAAGGAAGTTAGACAAATACAACATAGATAATTACAGCATAGTACTGGCCGTTTATGGAACCCATCGGCTGATAAAGGAAGTTTGACTGGTACAGCATATAACATAACAGCCCAGTACAAGCCCCTTCTGGAACCGCTCGGCTGATTAATGAAGTTAGACTCATCGAACATGGAACATTACCTCGCAGTACAGACCCTTTATGGACCCACTCGACTGATTAAGGCTGTTAGTCTCATAGAACACAGAACATGACAGCGCAGTACAGGAGCTTTATGGAAATGTTCGTCTAATAAAGGAGTTAGACTAATACAACTTTGAATATGTCAGCGCACTACGGGTAATTTCTTGAACCGTTAGTCTAATACAACATAGAACATTACAGTGTAGAACAGTATAGTCACAGAACATAGAACATTATAGTGCACTACACGACTTTATGGAACCGCTCGGCTGACAAGTGAACTTAGACTCATAGAACGTAGAACATTACAGCGCATTCAGGCCCTTTATGGATCCGCTCAGCTGATTAAGGAAGTTAGACTAATACAACTTAGAACAAGGACGCACAGGACAGCCCCTATTTGCAACCGCTTGGCTTATAACGGAAATGAGACTAATACAAAATTGAATATGAAAACGCAGTACACAGCTATATGGAACTGCTTGGTTAATAAAGAAAGTCTAGACTCATGGAACGTAGGGCATTACAGCACTGTTCAGGCCTTTTATGGAATCGCTTGGCTAATAACGAAAGTTAGACTGATACAACATAGATCATTATCGCGCATTGCAGGCCCTTTATACAACCACTCGGTTCATAAAGGACATTAGATTAATACAACCTAGACTATGACAGCGCAGTACAGGCCCTTTTTTGATCCATTCGGCTTATGTAGGAGGTTGAGTTCATAGAACATTACAGCGCATTACAGGCCATTTATGGCACTGCTAGGCTCATAAAGGGACATTAGATTAATACAAACTGGACTATGACAGCATAGTACAGGTCCTTTATGGAACCGCTCAGCTAATAAGGAGAGTTCCACTCATAGAACATTAAACATTACAGCTCAGTACAGGCCCTTTATGGAACCACACACCGAACAACAGAAGTTAGACACGTAGAACATAGAGCATTATAACGCACTACAGGCCCTTTAGGGAACCACTCGTCCGACTATGACCGTAATATTCATAGGAAATAGATTTTTAGAGCGCAGTACAGGCCTTTTATGGAATCACTCAGCGAAAAAAAGAAATTTAGACTCATAGAACATAACAGCTCAGTACAGTCCCTTTATGGAACCGCTCTGATGGTATAGGAAACTAGACTAATTCAACATAGAACATTACAGTGCATTACAGACCCTGTATGGAACTACTCAGCTAATAACTGAAGTTAAACTCATAGACCATAGACCATTATAGCGCAGGACAGGTCCTTAATGGGATAGCTCGGCTGATAAAGGAAGTTAGGCTAATCCAACATAGATTATGACAGAGCAGGACAGGCCCTTCATGGAACCGCTCAGCTAACAACGGACATTAGACTAGTACAACACAGAACATCACAGCGCAATACAAAGCCTTATAGAACCGCTCGGCTAATAAAGAAAGTCAGACTCATAGAACATTGAACATTACAGCGCATTAAAGGTCCTTTACAGAACCATTCGGTTAATAACGGACATTAGACTAGTACAACACAGAACATCACAGTGCAATACAGAGCCTTATGGAACCGCTCGGCTAACAAAGAAAGTCAGACTCATAGAACATTGAACATTACAGCGCATTAAAGGTCCTTTACAGAACCACTCGGTTAATAACGGACATTAGACTAGTACAACACAGAACATCACAGTGCAATACAGAGCCTTATGGAACCGCTCGGCTAACAAAGAAAGTCAGACTCATAGAACACTGAACATTACAGCGCAGTACAGGCCTTTTACGGATCTGATCGGCTAATAAAGGAAGTTAGGCTTATCAAATATAGAACATGACAGTGCAGTGCAACTGTTTTATGGAACTGCTCGTCTGATAAAGGAAGTTAGACTAATACAGCATAGAACTACACAGCAGTATCGGCCCTTAATGAACCGTTCTTCTAATACAGCAAGTTAGACACATAGAACATAGAACATTACAACGCAGTACAGGCCCTTTATGGAAGCAATCGGCTAATAACGAACATTAGACAAGTACCACACAGAACATTACAGCGCAACACAGAGTCTTATGGAACTGCTCTAATAATGCAGGAATTAGACTCACAGGACGTACAGCATTACAGCACAGTACAGGCCCTTTATGAAACCGCTTGGCCAATAGAGGACGTTAGACTAATACAACACAAAATATGACAGTGCACTACAGGCCATTCCTGGAACCGCTCTGCTAATAAAGAAAGTTAGTCTCATAGAACATAGAACATAACAGCGCAATACAAGCCCTTTATGGAATCGCTCAGCTAATAAAGGAAGTTAGACACATAACACATAGAACCTGACATTTCTCCTCCTTATATTCCACATGCCAAGTTTTCATCCACACATTTAAATTGTCTCGAACCTTCTGCAGACACTGACATCCTCTCCACTTGCCTTTCCACTGATTTACATTGACACCTTCATGGTCACTCTGTTCTATGGAGTTGGTCAATCTTCAGTCCACGTTAATGTTCTACCACAACACCACGGTCTCTGAGCTGTTTCAGTGGAGAAAGAAAGAGTGGATTCTGGGACATGGAACACTGAGCAGGAGCTGACACAGGACTTCTGGGTAAGTGAAGCTTTATATTTGGGCAGCTGCTTTACCTGTGACACTGCTCAGGCCGTCTCTCCCACCCGTCCTCCTCTAATCAATATCTGGAATAAGGTGGTGAACTTGCAGCATAGGTTGGTACCTTGGACTTCGATGTTGTGGCATTTTCGGAGACATGGGTAGAGAAGGGACAGTAGTGGTTGTAGCAGGTTCCAGAATTTATATGTTTCTGTAAGATCAGAGAAGATAGTAAAAGAGGGGAAGGTGTGGCATTGTTAATCAATGTCAGTATTACGGTTGCGGAAAGGATGTTTGAGGACTCTTCTACTGAGGTAGTATGGGCTGAGGTTAGAAACAGGAAAGAAAAGATCACCCTGTTGGGAGCTTTCTATCGGCCTCCGGGTTTGTTTCAGAGATTAGAGGAAAGGATTGCAAAGATGATTCTGGATAGGAGCGAGAGTCACTGGGTATTTATAGGGTCTTTAACTTTCCAAATATTGACTGGAAATATTATAGCTCGAGTACTTTAGATAGGTCAGTTTTTGTCCATTATGTGCAGGAGAGCTTCCTGACACAGTATGCAGACAGGTCAACAAGGAGCAAGGCTACATTGGATTTGGTACTGGGTAATGAACCAGCCAGTGTTAGATTTGGCGGTAGTTGAGCACTTTGGTGACAGTGACCGCAATTTGGTTGCATTTACTTCAACGATGGAAAGGGATAGGTAAATACTGCAGGACAACAGTTACTAAGGAAGTTGAATCTTTTGTCAAAAGGAAGAAGGCTTATGTTAGGATGAGATGTGATGGTTCAGTTAGGCTGCTTGAGACTTGTACGTTAGCCAGGAAAGACCTAAAGAGAGAGCTAAGAAGATCCATGAGGGGACATGAGAAGTCATTGGCAAATGGGATCAAGGAAAACCCTAAGGCTTTCTATCGGTATATCAGGAATAAAAGAATGACTAGAGTACGTTTAGGCCCAGTCAAGCAAATTAGTGGGAAGTTGTGCGTGGAGTCAGAGGAGATTGGGGAAATGCTAAATGAATATATTTCGTCAGTATACACACGAGGAAAAGACGAAGTGGTGGAGGACATCACTGAGATGCAGCCTCCAAGACTAGATGGGATTGAGGTGCATAAGGAGGAAGTGTTAGCAATTCTGGAAAGTGTAAAAATAGATAAGTCCACTGGCTGGATAGGATTTATCCTAGCAGTCTGTGGGAAGCCAGGGAGGAGATTGCCTAACCTTTGGCTATGATATTCATGTCATCATTGTCCTCAGGAACAGTGCCAGAAGACTGGAGGATAGCAAATGTTATTCCCTTGTTCAAGCAGGAGAGTAAAAACAACCAGGGTGATGATAGACCTATGAGCCTTACTTCAGTTGTGGGTAAAGTATTGGAAAGGGTCATAATAGACAGGATTTATAATCATTTAGAGATGAAAAAGTTGATTAAAGACAATCAACATGATTTGATAAAGGGTAGATTGTGCCTCACAAACCTTATTGAGTTCTTTGAGAAGATGACCAAACAGGTGGATGAGGGTAAAGTGGTTGATGTGGTGTACATGGATTTGAGTAAAGCATTTGAATAGGTTCCCCATGGTAGGCTATTGGACAAAACATGGAGGCACGGGATTGAGCGTGATTTAGCGTTTTGGATCAGAAATTGGCTAGTTGAAAGAAGACAAAGGGTGGTGGTTGATGTGAAATATTCATCCTGGTGTTCATTAATCGCGGAGTACTGCAAGTATCTGTTCTGGGTCCACTGTTGTTTGTCATTTATATAAATGATCTGGATGAGGGCACAGAAGGATGGGTTAGTAAATTTGCAGATTACACTAAGGTCCGTAGAGCTTTGAATAGGGCCATAGAATGTTGTAAGTTACAGAGGGAAAGCTGCAGAGCTTGGCTGAGAGGTGGCAAATAGAATTTAATGCGGAAATGTGCGAGGTGATTCACCTTGGAAGGAGTAACAGGAATGCAGTGTACTGGGCTAATGGTAAAATTTTTGATAGTGTAGATGAGCAGAGAGTTTTTGGTGTCTGCACATAGATCCTTGAAAGTTGCCACACAGTTTGACAAGTTTGTTAAGAAGACATTCCATGTGTTAGCTTTTACTGGTAAAGGGAACATGAGATCATGTTGCAGCTCTTCAAAACTCTGGTGCAGCCACACTTGGAGCTTTCAGTTCGAGTCACCGCATTATAGGAAGGATGTGGAAGCTTTGGAAGGGGTTCAGAGGAGATTTATTAGGATATTGCCTGGTATGGAGGGAGAGTCTTATGAGGAAAGCCTGAGGGACTTGAGGCTGTTTTCATTAGAGAGAAGAAGGTTGAGAGGCGACTGAATTGAGTCATATAAAATAGGCAGAGGGTTGGATAGGGTGGACAGTGAGAACCTTTTTCCACCGAGTGTGATGGCTAGCAAGAGGGGACATAGCTTTAAATTGAGGGGTGATACATAAGAGGACAGAATTCAGAGATAGTTTCTTTAATCACAGAGTAGTAGAGGCATAGAATGCATATCTGCAACAGTAGTAGACTCGCCAATTTTAAAGGCATTTAAATGGACATTGGTTAGGCATTTGGACAAGAATGAAATAGCGTAGATTAGGTGGTCTTCAGATTCTTTCCACAGGTTGGCGCATCATAAACTCAACTCATTCCAAGGGGTATTAGACCAGTAAACCATCTTTGATGCTTCCAACACATTAACATTCCTCTGTCAGAGTGGTGAACAGTTCTGTCGACAGTGCTCCAGATGCAATGTCAGTGGAGAGCAGCTCCTCTTCGAGAGAGACGAATGATGGTGCTTTAACCGGGGTGAAGGGATGTCACCGAACCTTAGGCGATGGGTTCAGTTGAGAAGGAGAGCCCTTCATGGTAACCTCAGACAGTGTGCGAATTGAACCCACGCTGTTGGCTTCATTCTGCATTATAAAGCATTGCCTATCCAGCTCAATCATAGGCAGCCCTCACCTTAATATCAACCAGCAGGGATCGGACGTAATCTGATAAACGACACAATATTCTCCCGCATGTCATTCTGAAACGTGGAAGAGAGCACATCTGGCCTGTTTTTCATTTCCCCGTGTCTGTTCTGCTCTGCCTTGCAGTCAGAGACAAAGAGGAGCCTCGAGGAGATCTCACTTCTCACTCAGAGTCTGGAAATCCATCCAAGAAAGGCTGGTTCACTCAGGGACTCTCGGAACTTGAGAACTCTTATGGAGTTCAATGTAGCTAAGTGTGAGGTGATTCACTTTGGTAAGAGTAACAAAAAGATGGGGTACTGGGCTAATGATCGGATACTTGGTAGTGTGGATGAGCAGAGGGATCTTGGTGTCCATGTACACAGATCTTTGAAAGTTGCCACCCAGGTAAATAGTGCGGTGAAGAAGGCATATGCCGTACTGGCTTTTATTGGTAGAGGAATTGAGTTCCAGAGTCCTGAGATCATGTTGCAGTTGTATAAGACTCTGGTGCGGCCGCATCTGGAGTATTGTGTGCCGTTTTTGTCGCCATACTATAGGAAGGATGTGGTGGCACTGGAACGGGTGCAGAGGAGGTTTACCAGGATGTTGCCTGGTATGGTAGGAAGATCGTATGAGGAAAGGCTGAGGCACTTGGGGTTGTTTTCATTGGAGAAAAGAAAGTTTGGGGTGACTTGATAGAGGTGTACAAGATGATTAGGGGTTTAGATAGGGTTGACCGTGAGAACCATTTTCCACGTATGGAGTCAGCTATTACGAGGGGGCATAGCTTTAAATTAAGGGATGGTAGGTATAGGACATATGTCAGGGGCAGGTTCTTTACTCAGCAAGTCGTGAGTTCATGGAATGCCCTGCCAGTAGCAGTGGTGGACTCTCCCTCTTTATGGGCATTTAAACGGGCATTGGATAGGCATATGGAGGAGAGTGGGCTAGTGTAGGTTAGGTGGGCTTGGATCGGCACAACATCGAGGGCCAAAGGGCCTGTACTGTGCTGTATTCTTCTATGTTCTATCTCTATGTCTATGTCTATGTCTATGTCTATGTCTATGTCTATGTCTATGTCTATGTCTATGTCCATGTCTATGTCTATGTCTATGTCTATGTCTATATCAGTCCCTTGTGTAGTCATTGAACAGGCCAAGAGCTGGGAGATAGTGTTAAGGAAATGCAATGTCACTGTAGACTTAATAGACCACAGTGCAGCTCCTCATTAGAGAGAGATGATTGATGGTATTTTAACCGAGGTGTCACCGAACCTCAGGTGATGGGTTCGGTTGAGAAGGAGAGTTCTTCATGGGAAACTCAGTCTGTGTGGGAAGTGAATCCACGCTGCTGGCTTCACTCTGCATCGTGAATCACTGCCTAGTCAGCTGAGCTAAGCAATCAGTGCTGGGGCACCTACTGTTTAACCCAATAATAGGCAGCTCGCTCATTCATAGCAGCCAGGAGGGATAGCACGGTAATCTGATGAAGGACACAACATATTCACACACGTCATTCTGAAATGGAGAAGAGAGCACATCTGTCCTGCTTTTCACTTCCCCGTGACTAGCCTGCTCCACCTTGCAGTCAGAAACTAAGAGGAGGAGATTTCACTTCTCATGCAGAGTTTGGAACTCCAATCCAGAAAGGCTGGTTCACTCAGAGACTCTCAGAACTGGAGAACTCCTCAGGTCAGTCTCTTGTGTAATCATAGCCTCCATGGAACGGGCCAAGAGCTGAGAGGTAGTGTTACGAGCAGAAGACCATCCGAATCAGGAACAGGAAGAGGCCATTCAGCCCCTCGAGCCTGATCTACTGTTCAACAGGATCATGCCTGGTTCAGCACTAGATTTGGAAACTGAAACCTGAACGATGCAGAGATGGAGAGAATCAAATTGCTTTGCTGTGAGGAATCCTCAGACAAGAGCTGGCAACAGAGAGGGAGGATAATAAACATTTACACACACACACACACACACTCTCATACCCCTCCCCACACACTCACGCATACACACTCAAAGACACACATACATGAAGAAAATGCAGATGCATGGGATTAAGGGTTAATTAGTAATTTAGATTAGAAGCTGGCTTTCTGAAAGGAGGCAGCGAGTGGTCGTTGATGGAAAATATTCAGCCTGGAATCCGGTTACTAATGGTGTGTCACAAGGATCTGCTTTGGGAGCACTGCTGTTTGTCATTTTTATAAATGACTTGGATGCTGGTATAGGTGGATGGCTTAGTAAGTCTGCAGATGACACTGAAGTCAGTGTAGAAGTGGACAGTTGGAAGAATGTTACAGGTTGCGGGGGACTTGGATAAACTGCAGAATTGGGCTGAGAGGTGGCAAATGAAGTTCAATGCAGCAAATTGTGAGTTGATGCACTTTGGGAAGAATAACATGAAAGCAGAATACTTGGTCAATGGAAGGATTCTTGCTAGCGTGGATGTGCAGAGTGTCCATGTACATAGCTCCATGAAAGTTGCCACCCAGGTTGACAGTGCTGTTAAGAAGGTATACGGTGTGTTATGCCTTTCATTGGTAGAGGGATTGAGTTCCGGAGCCGCAATGTCATGCTGCAACTATACAAAACTCTAGTGCGACCACACTTGGAATATTGTGTACAGTTCTGGTCGCCCCATTTCAGGAAGAATGTGGAAGCATTGGAAGAGGTACATAGAAGATTTGCCAGGCTGTTGCCTAGGGAAGGTCTTATGAGGAAAGGCTTAGAGACTTGGGTCTGTTCTCATTGTAAGGAAGAAGGTTAAGAGGCGATTTGATAGAGACAAACAAGATAATCAGAGGATTAGATACGGAGACAGTGAAAGTGCATTTTCCGAGGATGATTGTGCGAGATATGCGGCTGTCCAGCCCCATCTCCGGCACTTTTATTTCCCTTCCCAGGAACAAAGACACGGAGGAGTCTGTCCAAAACTTTTCATTCAACTTTGCAAAGTCGGGTGTGAGGAAACAAATGGCACACACACCCCTTAATCATAATCTCCACACATTATATACACGTAAAT
>NW_025209554.1:16489-17000 GCF_004010195.1 Chiloscyllium plagiosum
TTCCTAACCTGCAATCTTCTTCCTGACCTCTCCGCCCCCACCCCCACTCCAGCCTATCACCCTCACCTTGACCTCCTTCCACCTATCACATTTCCAACGCCCCTCCACCAAGTCCCTCCTCCCAACCTTTTATCTTAGCCTGCTGGACACACTTTCCTCATTCCAGAAGAAGGATTTATGCCAGAAACGTCGATTCACCTGTTCCTTGGATGCTGCCTGATCTGCTGCACTTTTCCAGCAACACATTTTGAGCTCTGATCTTCAGCATCTGTAGTCCTCACTTTCTCCTCTATGATCATTCCTAGCATTGGTTATTGTAACCATTGTGTCTGTTAGGGTGATTATCTTCCTTTCTATTCAGTTTATTGCTGCTAGTCTACTTCCAATGTTAAATGATATGAATTATATTTATTCAACCATTAATTTCTGCATCTACTATTCCTCATGCAACAGTCAGACTTTTTGATTGTTGGGACAGCATCGACTTGCAGTGTTGATCTTCCTTAACTCT
>NW_025209555.1:0-1796 GCF_004010195.1 Chiloscyllium plagiosum
CATACCAGACCTTCCAAAACGTTCACTGGCCTTTGGCCAATGGAGTCATGAGCTGGGTTCACATCGTCCAATGGGGTCACTCCAGCACCCTTCATTTTTGTAATATTGGGAAGTATAAAGTGCACTTATTCAGGCAGTCAAGATGCCAGAATGTCTGACTGATTTTTCTCCAATATCCAATTCTCAGTTGGTTGTAACTTATTCCCCTTGAATCTTTGTAACCTCTTTGATCTTGGTTTCTACTGTTCTCTGAGGTGATAGCTACTACCTGCTATTTAATTTACTTAGACCATTTTTTTCTGTCAGTCCTGATTTCTCTAGCTTTGGATCAATTTAGAAAGTCCAATTTGGGCCTGTGGCGGCTTAACCACACATCCATTCCAAACATGTGTAAAATTTCTGGCTGTAAGAGCTGCTCTTTTTTTGAGGTATTTTAGGTGTTGGAGATGATTTCCTCAAATTCCAGGAGCAGCAATTACTGTTTTATAGGCTGTTGCATTGTTTTGGAACTTTGGAAAAAAAAAGTCAAAACAACAGCAGTTTAAAAGGGAGAAGAGCAAACAAAGGAAGCACATGGTAAGGACAGTGCAGGAGAGAGAGAGAGAGAGAGAGAGAGAGAGAAAACCTGCAGAGGTATCACCTTTGCTGTTTGAATTCGTGTATCGCTAGACATCGGAGTGCATCTGGGAAAATTAACAAACAGTGAAATTAACAACTAATCTTGGAGGAACTGTTGGGCGAAGTTCACAGCACAAAATCAGATAAGTTAATTGTTGTTTTAAGTCTGTCCAAGAGAAAGGCTGCTGTAGTGGGTACAGTGGATTCTTTCTTGATTATATGTTTTTGGAGATAGGACTCTTGATTAAACTTAAAATATAAGCCATAGCTATTAATTTAACCTGGGGTAGTGTCTGCAGAGGAATAAGACAGTGTTATTTTCTGGGTCTGTAGATTGTGAAGGAGCAAAAATGGCCTTTGCAGTGATATGAACTTCTTGTCAGATCTGGGAGTTAAAAGAGAGTTTAAGGGTTACTGCGGATTATGTCTGCCATAAATGCTGTTGGATGCAAATCTTATCAGATCGAGTGGATCGGTTGGAGAGACAAATAGAAGCGATTAGGAATTTGCAACAGCTACAGTATGTGATGGAGGGCAGTTATAGAAAGGGGGGGAAGTCTCAGATACAGTCACATAGATGGGTTAACTCCAGGAAGGGTGAGAGAGGTCGGCACCTAGAGCAGGAGTCTTTTGTGGATATACCCATTTCAAACAGGTATGCTGTTTTGGAAAATGTAGGGGGTGATGGATTCTCAGGGGAATGTAGCACAAACAGCCAAGTTTCTGGTATTGAGACTGGTTCTAATGCAACGAGGGGTACGACGGCTTCCAAGAGATCAATTGTGTTAGGGGATTCTGTAGTCCGAGGTACAGACAGACGTTTCTGTGGTCAGCAGAAAAAAAGCAGAATGGTGTGTTGTTTCCCTGGTGCCAGGATCAAGGATGTCTCAGAGAGGGTGCAGAATGTTCTCATGGGAGAGAGGGGCCAGCAGGAGGTCATTGTCCACATTGGAACCAACGACATTGGAAGGGAAAAGGGTGAGATTCTGAAGGGAGGTTACAGAGAGTAAGGCAGAAATTTAAAAAGGAGGTCCTCAAGGGTAGTAATATCTGGATTACTCCCAGTGCTACGAGCTAGTGAGGGCAGGAATAGGAGGATAGAGCAGATGAATGCATGGCTGAGGGGCTGGTGTGGGGGAGAAGGATTCACATTTTTGAATCATTGGAATCTCTTTTGG
>NW_025209555.1:12075-17000 GCF_004010195.1 Chiloscyllium plagiosum
ACAGCCGCAACATGACCTCCCAACTGGTATACTCAATGCTCTGACCAATAAAGGAAAGCATACCAAACGCCTTCTTCACTATTCTATCTACCTGTGACTCCATAGAACATAGAACAATGCAGCGCGGAACAGGCCCTTCGGCCCTCGGTGTTGCACCGACCTGTGAACTATTTTCAGCACGTCCCCCTACAATATCCCAAAATCATCCATGTGCTTATCTAAGGATTGTTTAAATCTTCCTAATGTGGCTGAGTTGACTACATTAGCAGGTAGGGCAGTCCACACCCTTACCACTCTCTGCTTAAAGAACCTGCCTCTGACATCTGTCCTAAATCTGTCACCTCTCCATTTGTAGTTATGCCCCCTCGTTCACGCTGACGTCATCATCCTAGGAAAAAGACTTTCACTGTCTACCCTATCTCACCCTCTGATCATCTCTCTAATCCGAACCATAACAGCGAAAGATCCGATTTCCAACAAGCCAATTGCCAATACCGAAAGTGATCTTGTGAAAAGGTTTACTTTTCTCATTTTCTTGAACATCCTGCTCCAAAGAAACACAACCCGAGCACGTGTCGGGACGAAACTGATTGAGGCTCCCGGGCTCTCATTCTAACCCACATTGTTAGGAGGGGTCTGTTCTCCTTGGGTCGGTGATTTGGTAATCGGGGTACAATTTATTAAACCCATTCTGCACTGTCCCATTGAGTATCCAAGTTTCACGCTGTTTTAATCATCCCTCTCCTTGCTACCTGTCGATTTCTATTTGCTACAATGAAGATTGACACAATGTGTGTTGTTTTGATGTGTTTATTTAGCGAAACCTGAAATCTATCTGACTGCGGATCCCCAGAATGAAGGTGTTGGGATTCAGACACTGACTTGTTTGGCTGCGGGATTTTTCCCGAGGGATCTGACCATTTCCTGGATTGTTGAGGGGGATGTCTCCTATCAGGAGGAGCCGGGCTCGCTGACAGTAAACACGGACAGCAGTTACAACCTGAGCTCCCGGCTGCGGATTGCAAGGCCCCAGCGGGAGCAGGGAGCCACCGTCTCCTGTCACATTCAGCACAGGACCTTCACTGGGTCAGTGAGGACAAGGCTCAGAGACAGTCCAGGTAGGTGCCTCACTAATACTGACCACACCACAGTACTCCCAGTTACAGCCAAGGGACTGGAAAATTAACAATTCCATTGTAAAACACGCAGTATTGGAGATGGAATAACAGGAGAGTGATGTGCACATTTTTCTAACAAGTACCCTCAATTCAATGAAAACCGACACATTGCTAAAGCTGTATTTATTGGTGTCGATAGTAGTCATGATTTGAGATGCCGGTGTTGGACTGGGAAAACACGCAGTATTGGAGATGGAATAACAGGAGAGTGATGTGCACATTTTTCTAACAAGTACCCTCAATTCAATGAAAACCGACACATTGCTAAAGCTGTATTTATTGGTGTCGATAGTAGTCATGATTTGAGATGCCGGTGTTGGACTGGGGTGTACAAAGTTAAAAATCACACACCACCAGGTTGTAGTCCAACAGGTTTAATTGGAAGCAAACTAGCTTTCAGAGCGTCGCTCCTTCATCTGGTGATAGGATTGAGCCCTCCACTACCACCTGATGAAGGACCGATGCTCCGAAAGCTAGTGTGCTTCCAATTAAACCTGTTGGACTATAACCTGGTGTTGTGTGATTTTTAATGTTGTATTTATTGGTAATTATTGCATATAATGATCATAACCTTTCACGTTGCACATAGTAACTTCCAACATTGCTTTTTATGGACTTTAATTCTGTCGAACAGGTGGGTTCGCTTCAGTTGCTCTGTTAGAGCACACAATAACCTTGCTGACAGAGTGACCATGACTTCAGGCCAGACAGGAATACAGAAGGAAAGGTGGGAATACAGGGAAATGGGAGAAAGTTCCATCAAACTATCACGGCGACACAAGCAGTGGGCCGAATGGCCTCCTCCTGTGCTCCCATTTATGATTCCCTTCAACAGCTACATGCCATTTAGCCGGTTGGCAGGTTCCCAGAGCGTGTGAATAGAATGAACCTGTTATATTTTATGCTTTTTTCCGCCCTGTCATCAGGTCACCCTTTATTTACACATTTAGAATCATTGACACTGATCCAGCTCCCTCAGAGCCAGCTCTCAGAGTGAACAGAACCTCTGACACTCCTGCTTTTTTTTTCTTTTTTCCTTTATTACCCCCACACTACCGCCTAACTGCGGCAGTGCTTATTTTTTCCCCAGCATCCATGTTGTGTGTGTGCAGGTGTGAGACACAGTGAAAGACACAAGGTTTACAAATCTTTATTCAATTTCCACCACCTGGAAGAAAAGAAACATCCAAATGGCCAGTGACAAGCAGTGCCCTTCACATCAAAGGGCAGTGCTGTGTGATCAAACAGTGAAGGGGAGGGCTGGGATTAAATCAAAATAGAGTTGGAGGGAGAAATGATGCACTCCACTCCCTGCGGCGTCCACCTCTCCCTGAACAACTCCAGGATGTTGGTGGACACTGCATGCTCCTTCTGCAGAGACACCCGGGCTCTAACATAACTGCGGAAGAAGGGCAGGTGGTCAGCCTTAACGACCCCCTCCACGGCCTGCTGCCTGGACCTGTTTATGGCCAGTTTAGCCAGGCCCAGGAGGAGACCCTCAAGGAGGTCTTCAGACCTGCCCTCCCCCCTCCGTACCGGGTGCCCAAAGATCAGGAGCATGGGACTGAAGTGCAACTAAAACAGAGAAGGAGGTTTTTTAGAAAATCAAAAAGGGAGTGCAAGCACCCACACCCAACATATACATGGTCCACGGACTCCACAGCATCACAGAATAAGCGGTTGGGCTGGGGGACCATGAACCAATGCAATCTGCGGTTGCAGGGGAACGCCGCGTGCAACACCCTCCACCCCAGCTCCCCGAGTGAAAGGGGAAGACCCCTGCGTAGCGATCCCTCCACTGAAGATCCCCACCACCCGGTGATAAATGGGCACACCAAGGCATGTCCGGGTGGTGGATGAGGGAGAAAAAGTGGACGGTGTGCAGCAACAATCGATACAGGCCCCGGTGTTTTATGTCCCTAAAAGGGGCAAAACTAAAATTCTGTAAGTGGCTCAGGTTGTGCAGCACAGGTTTCCGGGGGAAGTATGAGTCCTTGGGGCCAATGTGAAATTCCATCCGGGCAGGGGTGAGCGCGGACGGGATCCCACCGCACACCTGAGCATCCTCCAACTGGTGCACTATGTCGGGTCCGAGCACCGCCGTTTTAAGGTGTCGAATGGCAGTGGCTACCTACCGGACGTCTCCCACTGCCCTGCTCACTATGTCCTGCGGCAGCGTCCAGCCCAGGACTCCGCTACCCAGCACGTCCCTGATCCTGGTCACTTTTGCCACCATGGCCCTCCCCTCCGACAGCCACTCGAACACGTGAGTACAGAGGTGCGGATTCCTGAGCAACGGCTCCCTGACGACAGCCACTACTCCTGCCGGAGGGTAGGCACGATGCAATTCCACCATGTTCCAGACAGTAATCACATCCTGGTAAAAGACAGGCAGTGTCCTGAGGGCAACCTCTAAACCATCATGGTCAATGAACAGGAGCTGTGTGCCATAGTTGAGGTTACGCAGCTGGCGGAAAAAATACGTTGCCAGGGCACACCACCTAGGAGGAGGCTCGACATAAAGGTATCGCTGCAAGGTCTGAAGGCGGAAAGTCACCGCCTGGGAAGCACACCAGCGATTGACTGCCCTCCTCAATCGGGAGACTGAGGATCTGCGCAGTGACCCAACGCATCTTTTTGTCCCAGAAGAAGTGAATCAACGTTCTCTGGATGTCAGCGACAAAACCAGGAGGAGGGACTAAAGTGACCAGCCGGTACCACAGTATGACAGCCACCAGCTGGTTTATAACCAGTACCTGACTCCTGTAAGATAGCCCTCGGAGCAGTCCTGACCAGCGGCCTAGGCGAGCCGAGGCCTTGGCCTCCAGCTCCTGCCAATTGGCCGGTCGGGATTCCTCAGCCGGGCTGAAGTAGACCCCCAGGTAGAGGAGATGGGTGGTACACCAGCTGAATCCCCATAACTCCGGCAGAGAGTCCACCCACCATGGACCCACCAGTAGTCTGGAACATTTGGCCCAGTTGATCCTGGCAGAAGATGCTGCCAAGTACACCGCCTGGCACTCACGCATCCTCACCAGGTCAGCCGGGTCAGTGAAAGTGAGGAGCACATCGTTGGCGTAGGCCAAGAGGACCACCCCCATGCCGCACCGCGCAGAACCAGCCCCGACAACCTCCTCCGCAAGAGGGTGAACCTGTTATATTCTGTGGGCGATATCCTATTGACATCATTCCACTACTTCACTCTGTTATAGTTTTGTACAGGTAGTGTTCACGGCTCCTATTACACCACTGTCACTTGGAGGTGCCGGTTGACTGTACCAAGTCTCCATGACACTGGACTCTAAATTCTGTGAGCATGATCTTCACCTCCACAACCACCTGATGAAGGAGCGGTGCTCTGAAAGCTACTGCTTCCAAATAAACCTGTTGGACTATAACCTGGTGTGGTGTGGTCTTTAGCTTTCACCACTGTCACTGGACGGGTGGAGAATAGACCATCTATAAATCCCCACTCACATGGGTTTCTTTGGTTCATTATCACAGACTGGTTGGGATTTTAGATGCAGGATCGTAGCCACAAGAAAAGGAAACCCGTTCAGTCCATACCCACAGTGTCGCTCCTATTCCTGCTCATTAAAGCTCAGGCAGTAAGCTTATCACCCGGATTCCCAAACTTCACCTTTTTGAAAAAGACTGAGAGAAAGAAATGTCTCTGGCCATGATCTTGATATTTAAGGGAATGGTTGCTAAAGAAACAGCACGGGGACAGATTGAAAATGTACAAAT
>NW_025209556.1:0-702 GCF_004010195.1 Chiloscyllium plagiosum
TGTGAACAGCTTTGGTCCCTTTATCTAAGGAAAGACATACTAGCGCTGGGTGCAGTCCAGAGAACGTTCATTAGGATTATGAATGGAGGGACTATCTTCTGATGTGAAGTTGAGTCAGTTAGATATGTATTCAGTTGAAGAATGAGAAGGTCCTCATTGAAACATATAAGGCTGTTAGGGGATGTAAGAGAGTAAACATGTAAAAGTTGTTTCTCTTCTTGGATCAGTCTAGGACCAGACAGTAATAAAGAACAAAAAAGAACAAAGAAACTTTACAGCCCAGGAACAGGCCCTTCGGCCCTTCAAACCTGAGCCGATCCAAATCCACTGTCTAAACCTGTCGCCCAATTCATAAGCATCTGTATCCCTCTACTCCCCACCTACTCATGCATCTGTCCAGACACATCTTAAATTAATCTACCGTGCCTGCCTCTACCACCTCTGCTGGCAACGCCTTCCAAACACCCACCACCCTCTGTGTGAAGTACTTGCCGAGTGTATCCCCCTTAAACTTTCCACCTCTCACCTTGAAAGCGTGACCTCTCGTTATTGAATTCTTCACCCTGGGAAAAAGCGTGTCTCTATCCACCCTGTCTATACTCTTCATGATTTTGTAAACCTCAATCAGGTCCCCCCTCAATCTCCTTTTTTCTAATGAAAATAAACCTAACCTACTCAACCTCTCTTCATAGCTAGCACCTT
>NW_025209556.1:14371-16417 GCF_004010195.1 Chiloscyllium plagiosum
GAAAAAGTCTGAATTCCAAAAACCAGCTGGTCCCGAGAATTTTGGATAAAGGATTGCGCACCTGAATTAAATTTCAAAGGGAAAATAATTTATACTGCATGAGAAAGGGTACTGAAAAGGCTTGGTGAAGTTTGTTTGCCAATTAATCACCACCCTTTGTGACAACAGAGCTCAAAGTACATGGAAGAGCAAGTAAATTTGCCTTGAAAACCTTCAAACCAACCAACTAAACATAGAACAGTCAGCTAAGTTATCCCCATACCATGAATGAATAAGAAATCGCTGTCCATGATCTAGAAGGCAAAATTCAGGAGTGTTATGGAATACTCTCCACTTGCCAGGATGCGTGAAGATCCAACAGCAATCAAGAAGTCCAAAACTATTCAGGACAAGGCAGTCTACTTAATAGTCGCCTCACCAATCATCTTAAGCATTGCGTCCCTCCGCTGTCAACAGACAGTGGTAGCAGTTGTACCATCTATAAGATGCATTGCAACAACTCGTCAAACCTCCTTCAAAGGCACAATAAACTTGGGACCTCTACATGAACATGGTCAGCGACAAGTTCCCTGAACCATGCACCATTCTGACATAGAAGTATATCCCTTTTCTTGCACAAGATGAAAATCTGGGGACTCACTTCCTAACAGCAATGTGAATGTACCTACACAGAAGCACTGCCATAGTTCATGAAGTTAGCTCATTCCCACTGTCTCAAAGGCAATCAGACAATGACAACAAATGTTGGTTTGCCCAAAGACATCATATTCCATGAAATAATTGATTTTTAAAAAACTGAATGGCGTTGGCAAAGTAATAAAATGATCAATATCCTTCTGACAGCCAGAAAGGGAGTGGAATGCTGGTCTTGTGAACAGTAGGTTGGAAGGATCAAAGAGTGGGAGGCGTTTGGGAAGGCCAGTGAGTGATAGGGGTCAGGAAGGCTGGTGAGAGGGAATGAGAATACACTGTTTAGATAGCAGTGGTGAGGAAATGTTGTAAGAATATACAGAGCACCTGAGCATGTGTAGTTGCAGTGCAGGTCCAAGTGTATGCCCAGTAACCCTGATAAAGCAAATGTGGGTTTCGACCTATTCAGGTTGATTCTCTTGTTGACAAACGGTGTATTGAGAATGCACTCTAAACATGGAATATCTGAATGGGGTTTCCACCCATCGCTTGGTAAGCTGTTTTCTTGAACTACTGCAGTACGAGTGGTAGACAGACCCACAATGCTGTTAGGAAGAGAGTTTTGGGTTTTGGTCTTGCAGATTTACAAGAATTTTACCTCAAGGGGTGAAGTTATGCGGCGTGATTACACAGTTTCAAGATAATAACAGGAAAAGACCAAGAAGATAAACACAAACTATTTCCACAGATTGGGGAGTCTATTCTAAATATTAGAGCCAGATTGTTCAGGAGAGTTGTTAGGAAGCATTTCTGTACACAAAGGGTGGTAGAAGTTTGGAACTTTTCCACAAAATGCAGTGGATAAATTGTTAATTTTAAACTAAGTTTTTTTTTCTAAAGATTAAGTAAAGGGATTATGGATTTGTGCCAAGGGAAGGTATATGGAGTTATGCCACAGATCAGCCATGAACTCATAGAATGGTGGAACAGGCTTGAGGGGTTGAATAGCCTACTCCTGTTCCTGTGTTCCTAAAATTGGCCAGTTACTATATCATGGACCCAAACAGCAGTGCTGGTTTCAGTTTACAGCAGAAAAGTGAAATTTACCCTAAAGATCATCAAAGTGTTTAAAAACTTTAGACATGGAAATCTGGTTTTGTATTGTTAGTTTTTATTAAAGTTAGCAGTGTGTGTTCAGTAAGGCGTTCGACAAGGTTCCCCATGGGAGATTGATTAGCAACGTTGGATCTCATGGAATATAGGGAGAACTAGCCTTTTGGATACAGAACTGGCTCAAAGATAGAAGACAGAGGGTGGTGGAGGGTTGTTTTTCAGACTGGAGACCTGTGACCAATGGAGTGCCACAAGGATCGGTGCTGGGCCCTCTACTTTTTGTCATTTACATAAATGATTTGG
>NW_025209556.1:16440-17000 GCF_004010195.1 Chiloscyllium plagiosum
TGGAGTTGCAGCTAGATAGGATAGTGAAGAAGGCATTTGGTATGCTTTGCTTTATTGGTCAGAGAATTGAGTACAGAGGTTGGGAGGTCATGTTGCGGCTGTACAGGACATTGGTTAGGCCACTATTGGAATATTGTGTGCAATTCTGTTCTCCTTCCTATCAGAAAGATGTTGTGAAACTTGGAAGGGTTCAGAAAGGATTTACTAGGATGTTGCCAGGGCTGGTGGATCTGAGCTACAGGGAGAGGCTGAACAGGCTGGGGCTGTTTTCCCTGGAGCGTCGGAGGCTGAGGGGTGACCTTATAGAGGTTTACAAAATTATGAGGGGCATGGATGGGATAAATAAATAAAGTCTTTTCCCTGGGGTCGGGGAACTAAAGAGGCATAGGTTTAGGGTGAGAGGGGAAAGATATAAAAGAGACCTAAGGGGCAACTTTTTCATGCAGAGTGTGGTACGTGTATGGAATAAGCTGCCAGAGGATGTGGTGGAGGCTGGTACAATTGCAACATTTGAGAGGCATTTAGATGTGTATATGAATAGGAATAGTTTGGAGGGATAT
>NW_025209557.1:0-1948 GCF_004010195.1 Chiloscyllium plagiosum
TCCCTGTAACAACTCACACACTTCCCGGAATTCACTGGAAATACTGACACACTCACCAGGTTTCCCTGTAAATACTGAGACACTTCCCCGGATTCACTGGAAATACTAACACACTCCCTGGGACTCCCTGAAAAGACTGACACACTCACCGGGTCTCCCTTTAAATACTGACACACTCCCTGGGACTCCCTGTAAATACTGACACACTCCCTGGGACTCCCTGTAAAAACTGACGCACTCCCCGAGACTCCCTGTAAATACTAACACATTCCCCGGGTCTCCCTGTAAATACTAACACACTCCCCAGGTCTCCCTGTAAATACTGACACATTCCCCGGGACTCACTGGAAAGACTGACACACTTCCCCGGACACCCTGTAAATAATGACACACTCCCTGGGACTCCCTGTATATTCTGACCTACACTCCGAGACTCCCTGTAAATACTAACACACTCCTCAAGACAACCTGTAAATAATGACCAACTCCCCGGGACTCTCTGTAAATACTGACACACTCCCCGGGACTCCCTGTAAATTCTGACCCACTCTCCGAGACTCCCTGTAAATACTAACACACTCGCCAGGACAATCTGTAAATAATGACCCACTCCCTGGGTCTCCCTGTAAATACTGACACACTTCCCTGGACTCAGTGGAAATACTAACACACTACCTGGGACTCCCTGAAAGTACTAATACACTCACCAGGTCTCCCTTTAATTACTGACACACTCCCCGGACTCCCTGTCAATACTAACACACATTCCAGGATTCCCTGTAAATACTGGCACACTCCCCAGGTCTCTCTGTAAATACTAACACACTCCCCAGGTCTCTCTGTAAATACTAACACACTCCCCCCGGGACTCCCTGTTAATACTGACACACTCCCCAAGACAACCTGTAAATAATGACCAACTCCCCGGGACTCCCTGTAAATACTGACACACTCCCCGGGACTCCCTGTAAATTCTGACCCACTCTCCGAGACTCCCTGTAAATACTAACACACTCGCCAGGACTCCCTGTAAATACTGACACACTCCCCGGGACTCCCTGTAAATTCTGACCCACTCTCCGAGACTCCCTGTAAATACTAACACACTCGCCAGGACAACCTGTAAATAATGACCCACTCCCCGGGACTCCCAGTAAATACTGACACACTTCCGGGGACTCCCTGTAAATACTTAAATTCTCCCCAGGACTCCCTGTGAATACTAACACATTTGCCGGAACTCCCAATAAATACTGACACACTCCCCAGGCCTCCCTGTAAATACTGACACACTCCCTACTGGTGACTCCCTGTAACTACTCTCACTACCCCTGGGACACCCTGTAAATACAGATTCGCGCCCCCCCCGGGGACCCTCTGTAAAACCGACACGCTCCCACGGACTCCCTGTAATTAATGACACACAACCTGGGACTCACTGTAAATACTGACACACTTCCCCGGACTCAGTGGAAATACTAACACACTCCCTGGGACTCCCTGAAAGTACTAACACACTCACCGGGTCTCCCTTTAAAAACTGACACACTCCCCGGACTCCCTGTAAATACTAATACACATTCCAGGATTCCCTGTCAATACTGACACACTCCCCAGGTCGCTCTGTAAATACTAACACACTGCCCAGGTCTCTCTGTAAATACGAACACACTCCCCAGGATTCCCTGTAAATACTGACACACTCCCCCCGGGACTCCCTGTTAATACTGACAAACTCCCCAGGACTCCCTGTAAATACTGACACACGTCCCGGGACACCCTGTAAATACTAACACACTCCCTGGGACTCCCTGTAAATACTGACACACGTCCCGGGACACCCTGTAAATACTAACACACTCCCTGGGACTCCCTGTAAATACTGACACACGTCCCGGGACACCCTGTAAATACTAACACACTCCCTGGGACTCCCTGTAAATACTGA
>NW_025209557.1:2351-5694 GCF_004010195.1 Chiloscyllium plagiosum
TACTGACACACGTCCCGGGACACCCTGTAAATACTAACACACTCCCTGGGACTCCCTGAAAGTACTAACACACTCACCGGGTCTCCCTTTAAAAACTGACACACTCCCCGGACTCCCTGTAAATACTAACACACTCCCCAGGTCTCCCTGTAAATACTGACACACTCCCTACTGGTGACTCCCTGTAACTACTCTCACTCCCCCTGGGACACCCTGTAAATACAGACTCGCGCCCCCCCGGGGACCCACTGTAAAACCGACACACTCCCCGGGTCTCCCTGTAAATACTGACACACTTCCCCGGACTCAGTGGAAATACTAACACACTCCCTGGGACTCCCTGAAAGTACTAACACACTCACCGGGTCTCCCTTTAAAAACTGACACACTCCCCGGACTCCCTGTAAATACTAACACACATTCCAGGATTCCCTGTAAATACTGACACACTCCCCAGGTCGCTCTGTAAATACTAACACACTCCCCAGGATTCCCTCTAAATACTGACACACTCCCCCAGGTCTCTCTGTAAATACTAACACACTCCCCAGGATTCCCTCTAAATACTGACACACTCCCCGGGACACCCTGTAAATATTAAAACACTCCCTGGGACTCCCTGAAAAGACTGACACACTCACTGGGTCTCCCTGTAAATACTGATACACTCGCCCCGGGTCTCCCTGTCAATACTAACACACTCCCCGGGACTCCCTGCAAATACTGGCACATTTCCCATGACACCCTGTAAATACTAACATACTCCCAGTGACTCCCTGTAAATAATGACACACTCCCCGGGACTCCCGGTAAATACTAACACATTCCCGTGAACACCCTGTAAATATTAACACACTCCAAGTGACTCCCTGTAAATAATGATACACTCCCCAGGACTCACTGTAAATACTGACACACTCCCCTGGAACTCCTGTAAACACTAATACATTCCCCGGGACTCCCTAAAAATACTAACACACTCCCCGAGACTTCCTGTAAATACTGACACACTCCCCGGGACTCCCTGTAAATACTGACACACTCTGTGGGAGTCCCTGTAAATACTGACACACTCACCGGATGTCCCTGTAAATACTGACACACTTCCCCGGATTCCCTGCAAATACTGACACACTCCCCCCGGGTCTCCCTGTAAATACTAACACACTCCCCGGGACTCCCTTTAAATACAGACACACTCCCCGGGACTCCCTTTAAATACTGACACACTCCCAGGGACTCCCTGTAAAGACTGACACACTCCCAGGGACTCCTGGTAAATACTGACACAGTCCCCGGGACTCCCTGTAAATACTGACACACTCTCTGGGAGTCCCTGTAAATACTGACACACTCACCAGGTGTCCCTGTAAATACTGACACACTTCCCCGGACTCGCTGCAAATACTGACACACTCCCCCCGGGTCTCCCTGTAAATACTAACACACTCCCCGGGATTCCCTTTAAATACTGACACACTCCCAGGGACTCCCTGTAAATACTGACACACTCCCAGGGACTCCCGGTAAATACAGACACACTCCCCGGGACTCCCGGTAAATACAGACACACTCCCCGGGACTCCCTCTAAATACTAACATACTCCCAAGGTCTCCCTGTAAATACTGCCATATTTCCCGGGTCTCCCTGTAAATAATGACACACTCCCCAGGACTCGCTGTAAATACTGACTCACTCCCGGGGACTTCCTGTAAATACTAACACATACCCCGGGTCTCCCTTCAAATACTGACACACTCCCCCCGTATCTCCCTGTAAATACTGATACACTCTCCCCGGGTCTCCCTGCAAAAACTAACACACTCCCCGGGACTACCGGCAAATACTGGCACACGTCCCGTGACACCCTGTAAATACTAACATACTCCCCGTGACTCCCTGTAAATAATGACACACTCCCCGGGACTCCCGGTAAATACTAACACATTCCCGTGAACACCCTGTAAATATTAACACACTCCAAGTGACTCCCTGTAAATAATGATACACTCCCCAGGACTCACTGTAAATACTGACACACTCCCCTGGAACTCCTGTAAACACTAATACATTCCCCGGGACTCCCTATAAATACTAACACACTCCCCGAGACTTCCTGTAAATACTGATACACTCCCCGGGACTCCCTGTAAATACTGACACACTCTCTGGGAGTTCCTGTAAATACTGACACACTCACCGTATGTCCCTGTAAATACTGACACACTTCCCCGGACTCCCTGCAAATACTGACACACTCCCCCCGGGTCTCCCTGTAAATACTAACACACTCCCCGGGACTCCCTTGAAATACTGACACACTCCCAGGGACTCCCTGTAAATACTGACACACTCCCAGGGACTCCCGGTAAATACAGACACACTCCCCGGGACTCCCTGTAAATACTAACATACTCCCAAGGTCTCCCTGTAAATACTAACACACTCCCCGGGACTCCCTTTAAATACTGACACACTCCCAGGGACTCCCTGTAAATACTGACACACTCCCAGGGACTCCCTATAAATACAGATACACTCCCCGGGACTCCCTTTAAATACTGACACACTCTCTGGGAGTCCCTGTAAATACTGACACACTTCTCCGGACTCCCTGTAAATACTGACACACTCCCTGGGACTCCCCGTAAATACTAACACACTCCCCGGGTCTCCCTGTAAACACTGACACATTCCCCAGGACTCCCTGTAAATACTGACACACCCCCCCGGACCCCCTGTAAATACTGACACACTCCCCAGGACTCCCGGTAAATACAGACACACTCCCCGGGACTCCCTGTAAATACTAACGCACTCCCCAGGACTCACTGTGAATACTAACAGACTCCATGCTATTCCATGTAAATACTGACACATTCCTGCCCGGGGCCCCCCTGTAAATACTGACACTCTCTCCACTGGGGACCCCTCTAAATACTGATACATTGCACTCTGGGGACCCCCTGTAAATACAGACACACTACCAGAAACCCCACTGTAATATTAACACATTCTCCGGGACTTCCTGTAAATACTGACACACTCCCTGGGACTCCCCGTAAATACTAACACACTCCCCAGGTCTCCCTGTAAATACTGACACACTCCCCCCTGGGGCCCCCCTGTAAATACTGACACACTCCCCACAGGGGACCCCCTCTAAATACTGATACATTCCACTCTGGGGACCCCCTGTAAATACAGACACACTACCAGAAACCCCACTGTAATATTAACACATTCTCCGGGACTTCCTGTAAATACTGACACACTCCCTGGGACTCCCCGTAAATACTAACACACTCCCCAGGTCTCCCTGTAAATACTGACACACTCCCC
>NW_025209557.1:6734-8598 GCF_004010195.1 Chiloscyllium plagiosum
CCTGACCCAGCACGCTCTGACTTTGTGGTATTCTCCATCTCCTCCTGATCCAGCACGCTCTGACTTTGTGGTATTCTCCATCTCCTCCTGATCCAGCACGCTCTGACTTTGTGGTATTCTCCATCTCCTCCTGATCCAGCACGCTCTGACTTTGTGGTATTCTCCATCTCCTCCTGATCCAGCACGCTCTGACTTTGTGGTATTCTCCATCTCCTCCTGATCCAGCACGCTCTGACTTTGTGGTATTCTCCATCTCCTCCTGATCCAGCACGCTCTGACTTTGTGGTATTCTCCATCTCCTCCTGATCCAGCACGGTGTGGTTTTGTGTCCTTTGCTCTTGTTGGAATGTTCCTGGACCTGAACCATCTCCTTATTAAAGATTACCTGTTGTTCCTGATCGAGCCTCCCTCGTCCCATTGATGTGTCCTCTCTTTCAATTTCAATTGTTCTCTTCCCCTCTGTGTGACTGATTGAAATCTCTGGATACGATGGTCAGTGTTATCCACAGACACTCGATCTTCCTCATTTCCCAGCATCAGCTCCAGCAATGTCTCCACTCCTACTAGTTCAAGAATGTGCTGCTTTGAGGAAGTTCCCCTGAATGCATTTCAGAAATGCCTCCCCCTTCACTGTAACCTTTAAGCTGGTTGATTTTTGGGGGATTAAATTTCCACAGTGTCACCAGACTGTTGTTATTGGACACCTTTGATTTCTCTGAAGACTTGCTACTGTCCCTCTCTCTCACTGGGAGAGGTTCTCTGTAACGTCTTCATAGCTTTCTTGCTTCTCAACTCTAACTGAACGGATTCTGTCTTTGACTCCTCAAGGACGTTCCATTTTTTCAACATTACATTGACTTTGCCAATTAGTGTTGCCATCCTATCTCCCTTTCCTCCATGCCCATCTTTTTGGAGCAATTTAAGTCCTTGACTATAAAATGCCTTAGCGAGTTTTGAGAAGATTTGTAGCCTCAGGTTGAGGTTCTGGATGTAGGTTTGATCGCTAAGCTGGAAGATTCATTTTCAGACATTTCGTCACCATACTAGGTAACATCTTAGGCTTCGTCTGGAGGCTCACTGAAGATGTTACCTAATAGAGTGATGAAACATCTGAAAATGAACCTTCCAGCTCAGCGAGCAAACTCACATCCATTAAATGCCTTATCTTTGCCATTTTTAAGCCAGATTTCCACTATTTCCACTACTTCCACGTGGCTACTTGTGTGTGTATCTCAACAAAGTTATTCTCTGCACTTTGACTCGACATGCATGCACTCTAACCTCTCCTTGCATTTCTTTCTCTTCTTAGTGCATGCCATTAATGTGCCATTACTTCCTTGTGGTCTCTCTTTACATGTCTTGTTGCTCCCTCTCACTTCCCCTGAACAATTTAATTGTAAATTCTCCTCTATCACTTGGGAGCCTCCTGACCATGTTTGCAGCACTATTGCTGAACTACAGTCTGCACCTTCTAATCCCTGGCCCAGAAACCGGTCCCAATACCCAAGAATCTGAAGACTTCCTACACCAACTGGTTGTGGTTCTTGGATGTTGAAGTTCACCAATTTCCTCATTTCCCCCCCCCCCCCCCCCCACCTTACCCCAGCTCCAACCTTCCAGCTCAGCACTGTCCTCATGACCTGTCCTACCTGCCAATCCACCTTCCCACCTATCCACTCCACCCTCCTCTCTGACCTATCACCTCCATCCCCACCCCCCACTCACCTATTGTACTCTATGCTACTTTCTCCCCACCCCCACTCTGCAGGCAATCTGCCTCTATTCCTGATGAAGGGCTTTTGCCTGAAACTTTGATTTTCCTGCTCCTCGGATGCTGCCTGAACTGCTGTGCTTTTCCAGCACC
>NW_025209557.1:8992-12107 GCF_004010195.1 Chiloscyllium plagiosum
ACTGCCCCTTGGCATTCAATGGTGTTACCATCACTGAATCCCACACTATCAATATTATTGATCAGAAACTGAACTGGACTCACCAAATAAACACTGACTCCAAGAACATGTTGTTTATTAAATTTATCTCATCAATTCTCTGCAGCTTGAAGTCTCTAGCGTTTACAGAATGAAACTAATACATAGATGTAAGCTGTAAATTTCCCACTGGCAGTTCTACCTGTTGATCTGTATTTACACTGTTCCCCTCAGGATAGGACGCCTTTTCAATGGCACGGAGCCCATTGTCCTGGACAGTTTAAAGCAGCACTACTTCATTGACCGAGATGGAGAAATTTTCCGATACGTCCTCAGTTTCCTCAGGACATCGAAACTCCTGCTCCCCGAGGATTTCAAGGTGAATATTTGAATGCATTTCCTTTTAATTCCTCACTTTTCTGTTGTTGGGAATTGGGTATCAGCTCAAATTTGTGGTTGGTGTTGGACTGCGGTGTGAATGGAATGCAGAAATGATTAAGCTAATAATTGCCTGGTAGTACAGAATGTCAGTGTTACTAAACGTTGAAGCTTTTCGTCGTGCGCTTATCAGAAACGGGACCCAAGAAACAACCTTGAAAAGAGACCCTGTTCGATACAGTATGAGAAGGGGTTGCTGATTGGTTGGGCTATCGTTGGCTGGAGGTGCGGCAGTTAACTATCAGTCTAAGACCCCGGAGCAGACAGGTCAATTCTGATTGGTCAGGATGTTGCCGTAGGCATGCAGTTTCGATGCCAGTTTTGTGGGTCCCAACAATTGGTGGATGTATCGAACAACACGACCCAGTGACCTTTCACCGCCCCTGCTTTAGATGTGACTCTGTCACCGGACAGCATGTGTTAAATGACCCAAACTGCATTGACAGTTACACCACAATCCAGTTTAAGATCAAACGGTGATGCATTTGTGCATATTAGAAGCTGTATATGTAAATACTCAGGACCCTGTTTAATGGGGACTAAAGGAATTTGTACAGACTTTGTACCTTTTCCATAAAAAGAGGTCACGGAGACAACTAAACTCTACTGCATGTCCATGGCAATGTCCTGACCAATCAGAATTGACCTGTCTGCTCTGGAATTTAAGACTGACAGTTAACTGCTGCATTCAGTGATGGCACAACCAATCAGCATCCCCTTCTCGTGCTGTATAAAACAAAGTCTCTTTTCAAGGCTGTTTCTTGTGTCCCATTTCTGATTAAAAGTTACAATTTTGTTTTTAGCAAATCCTGAGCAGTCTGTGCTGGTCTCCCTGATGCTGTTGAGAGGGTGATATAGTGGTGAGCATAGCTGCCTTCCAAGCAGTTGACCTGGATTCGATTCCCGGCCATCACAGTGTTATGGTTTGTAAACAGTCTTTGTGGGCAGCACGGTGGCACAGTGGTTAGCACTGCTGCCTCACAGCGCCAGAGACCCGGGTTCAATTACCACCTCAGGTGACTCACTGTGTGGAGTTTGCACGTTCTCCCCGTGTCTGCGTGGGTTTCCTCCGGGTGCTCTAGTTTCCTCCCACAGTCCAAAGATGTGCAGGTTAGGTGAACTGGCCATGTTAAATTGCCCATAGTGTTAGGTGAAGGGGTAAATGTGGAGGATTGGGTCTGGGTGGGTTGCACTTCGGAGGGTTGGTGTGGACTTGTTGGGCCGAAGGGCCTGTTTCCGCACTGTAAGTAATCTAATCTAATCTAATCCAATCTAATCAAACTTGCTATTACACACACCCTCTTCCCAACTGCTCTCTCTTGGCCATCCTTGGTCACATAGTGTGAACGCACAGCTTGCAAATCCCAATGACTCACCTGGTCAGTGTGGGGATTGAACCCATGACCTTAGCGTTATTAGCACCATGCTCTAACCATCTAATTTAACCCAGCTGCATGGTCTCACCCCCTCCCCAAAATTGTCCAAATCTCCGATATTTCATTGCCTCGCAGCAATTTCCCAGGGAGTGATCCTGATCCACTCTACACTGGGACAATGGGGGGGGTCTAGTTCTCACTGTGTCGCACTCTCTCTCTCACATGCACTCTCTCAGGCATGCTCTCGCACTCTGTTGGAGAATGACTTGGAGGTAAATATGACCATGATATCAATGATTGGATGAGATGAAGTGAAGGTGACTTGCGGGGCACATAAAGCTAACATGAGGCTTGGGGGCCGAATGGCCTGTTTCTCTCCTGCTCCGTACTTTATATGTACAAAAACAGAAGAGCTCGAGGGGCTGAATGGCCTACTGCTGAGCAAAACCTGTCAGAAATGAAACTGGTGATATGAAATGAAATGTGTTATGTTGCAGGATTTCAGCCTGTTATATGAAGAGGCAAAGTTTTATCAGTTACAGCCCATGGTGAGGGAGCTGGAGAGGTGGAAACAAGAGAAAGAACTTCGTAAATCCTCACAGCCCTGTGAATGCCTGGTGCTGAGGGTGACCCCTGACCTTGGGGAGCGGATCAGCCTGAGTGGAGAGAAATCCTTGATTGAGGATATTTTCCCGGAGACCGGGGATGTGATGTGTAACTCCGTCAACGCTGGCTGGAACCAGGACCCCACACACGTCATCCGCTTTCCCATCAATGGTTACTGCCGCCTCAACTCAGTCCAGGTGAGGGCTCAGCTCGGTCTGGACCTCAGATTGTTGTGTTCTCTTGGTCAGTGTTAGAGTCTGTATCTGTGCTGTTTAATGGTCATCACCTTTGTGAGCCTCTGTGTCCCTGTGTGTGTGAGTATTGGGCTCTCAAGTTTCTACAGTATACTGTATCTTATAGGAGCCAGCTGTTCAGCCCTTTGAGTCTGCTCTGCCATTCACTGAGATCGTCACTGATCTGATGACTCTCAGGTCCTCTCTCCTGCCTTTTCCCTGGGACCCTCGATTCCCTTACTGGTTGGGTACAGGCTGAATTTTAAATGAGGTAAAAACAATGACTGCAGATTCTGGAAACCAGATTCTGGATTAGTGGTGCTGGAAGAGCATAGCAGTTCAGGCAGCATCCGACGAGCAGCAAAATCGACGTTTTGGGCAAAAGTCCTTCATCAGGAATAAAGGCAGTGAGCCTGAAGCGTGGAGAGATAAGCTAGAGGAGGG
>NW_025209557.1:15343-17000 GCF_004010195.1 Chiloscyllium plagiosum
GTTGGGAAGGAAAATGGACAGGTCAAGAGGGCAGTGCTGAGTTGGAGGGTTGGATCTGGGATGAGGTAGAGGGGGGGGAGTTTTGGAAACTGGTGAAATTGACATTGATCCCGTTTGGCTGGAGGATCCCAAGGCAGAAGATGAGGCATTCTTCCTCCAGGCACTGGGTGGTTAGGGTTGGGTGATGGAGGCAGCCCAGAATTTGGTGGAGTGGGAGGGGGAGTTGAAGTGTTCGGCCACAGGGTGGTGGGGTTGTTTATTGCATGTGTCCCAGAGATGTTCAGAGATCTCTCTGTCTCAGTGAGCAGCTGGTTTTAGTGGGAGTTTTTGAGGCTTCATTGGCTGACCTGTGCTGACATTACCTTCTGACCATTGGAGCAGCACAGACCGGGCTGATCCTTCAGGATCCTGTAGAATTCCACATGCAGCCGGATCCATGGGAATCTTGCAGGAAATTGGATTTTCCATCAGGTGACTCCCCTGTGCCTGGAGCTCTCTGAACCCTGTGTTACAGTTGAAGAATTCATAACTACCCACCTGGCACCAACACGTTACCAACCTCACAGTCTCACCTTATCCCAGGCTCTGCCAGCGTACCCTTGTTACTGTCCATCAGCTCCTGAAATATTCAGTGAGTGTCAGACTGTGTGTTAGTCTGGAACACTGCTCCTGCACTGACAGAACTTACCATTCCACACAGAGCCTTGTCCTGCCCCAAGTCCATGCAATCCATCAGGAATTGGGAATTTCTCCAGCTGTTTCTCCACTGGGACCTTTGTTCTGTCCCCGGTAGGTTTTGAGAATTTGACTAGGTGTAGCCCTCGCTCTGCAGTGAGGGGGTCAGTTGTGTCGAATTTTCAGACAGCTGTTTGTTGCTGTTCCACCAGCAGGTTTGTATTGATTCCATCTGTATTCCATCTTTTGAACCAAGCACCAAATGTTAAGCAGATGTCAGACTGTTCTGAGAGGAAGCAGGAGTTTGCCAAACTAAATACAACGTAATGGTGCCCTCCAGCTCTCGACTGTGCACAGATCCCTTGCTGTGAATGTACATAACGTGAACCACCATCATATAAACCCAAAGCTGGATCAGTCAAGAGTTCTGTTGTTACCTTGTTAATGATCAAGACCATTTCAGGATTTACCTTCTCAAGTCCTGTCTTAATTTCTTTCTGAATCTTCTCTGCTCCAGACAGTACTGTCTGATTTTGAATTCTCCCCGACTAACTCCACATTGCAGCCCCAGGCACCATTTTACCAAATTATCTCTGTCCCCTTCCCATTTTCTCATGGCTTTGGTAAACTGGGGTGAGGAATTCTGCTGGATTAGCTCCGTGCCTCTCCATCCCCTATATCACCTGCATAGTATCCAAGACCTTTCCAAAGCTCTCACTGTGTTCCCCTTTTATAGAGCTGCTTTTTGTTAAAACACATCAACAAACTAGAAGGAAGTTTCAGTTTCTCACAATTTATTGTAAGACATCTTGTGTCCTTGCTGTTGGTCAGTTATTGATCCCTTATGGCTGAGACTCAAACCTGCAGCCTGCATGGTTTCTGATACTGAGAATAGTAATCTCACCCGAGCAGCTGGAGAGAAAGCAGCAGGACCCTCTCTCTAACTGTCATTGATTCCTATCATTTGGGAATCTCACGCCAA